>NC_056751.1:745376137-745471137 GCF_019279795.1 Protopterus annectens | reverse complement strand
GCCCATTTTTACACCTTTTGTAATAACGTTATGTACTTTTCACTCATTATTACCTTGTAAAACAGTTGTTGACCATGCCTCCAAGCAACATAAGTGCTTAAGGAAGAACACTGGTGCCCCAGAACATACCAGGATAGTCCTTCAGTGGAAATGGCACATTTCCAAGTACTACATCATATTAAAAGTTTAAATATTCAAATTCAGACTTTAGTCTCATTGTCCATTTAATGTAACTTGCTTCACATGATGTATTAGCACGTCTTTGTGTTACATTATTTTTCACCCTTTAATTTGCTCTGCATTAATCAGTGTTTCTGGTAGCTGCATTGCAAGCTTTCCTTTGTCATTTCATTTTGTGAGAGAGTGGTGTAACTGCTGTCCTCCAGCCTTAATGGGTGTCACACCACAGTCCATGTGCATAGCAACTGGCAGCAGTCCCTGCCACAACAGTGCTTCCCTCTCTATATCTGTTTTGGTAAAGTATTGTACTGTCTTAGTTATTGTGATGCCTAGATTATTCAAAAGTAGGTCTCATGGACCACAACAGTGTTATTTGTTTCAACAACTTTGAACTAAGACCTTAATGCAAGTAAAGTGAGTAAATCATTCAAAAGATGTAGTAGTGTTGAATGAATACATTAAGAGCTAAGAATTTATGAAAATTACAGAATATTTAGTAAGGGTAATCGTATTGTATACATTAAGAGCTACGAATTTATGAAAGTTATGGAATATTTAGTAAGGGTAATCCTATAATGGTGTCCTTGAGGGTCTTACTATTATTATTATTATTAGTAGTAGTAGTAGTGGTAGTACCAGTAGCAGTACCAGCAGCAGTGATAGTAGTGGTAGTACCAGCAGCAGTACCAGCAGCAGTGATAGTAGTGGTAGTACTAGCAGCAGTACCAGCAGCAGTGATAGTAGTGGTAGTACCAGCAGCAGTAGTAGTAGTAGTGGTGGTGGTGGTACCAGTAGCAGTACCAGCAGAGTACCCACAACAGCAGCAGCAGTGGTAGTAGTGATAGTAAAAATGTAGTATAGTAGTAGTGGTGGTGGTAGTAGTGGTAGTACCAGCAGCAGTAGTGGTAGTAGTGGTGGTGGTAGGAGTGGTAGTACCAGCAGCAATAGTAGTAGTAGTAGTGGTAGTACCAGCAGCAGTAGTAGTAGTGGTGGTGGTGGTAGTGGTAGTACCAGCAGCAATAGTAGTAGTAGTAATGGTAGTACCAGCAGCAGTAGTAGTGGTGGTGGTGGTAGTAACGGTAGTACCAGCAGTAGTATAGTAGTAGTCGTAGTACCAGCAGCAATAGTAGTAGTGGTAGTACCAGCAGTCATGCAGTGCCGGTATACATTCATAGTGGTGCTAATCAGACTTGCCGTTAACTGCATCCTCATCTTTTCCATTCTTGCTACGGCTCTGTATATCACAGACACAGTCCCCATAAATGTCATCCTACTGCAGCATTACATATACCCTTGCACATATGTGTAGGTATTTAAATGTCTTGAAGGATTTTTTTTAGTCCTCAACTTTGGTGTGAAAGTTCACTACTTTTAGAGACTGTCCAAAGGTGCTAGTTAACATAGCTATTGTTCTACTTATACAAATGTATTTTGATGTATTAGTATAATTCAGTATTATGATTGGGCACTCTAAATTGGCCCTAGGTGTGAGTGTGTGCATGTGTGTGCCTTCTGTGGAAGGTTGGACGCCGGGGTGGCAACTCGACACTGTAAAACTTCACTGCCAATCATGAGCGGACAGGTGATCCACTGTGGCGACCCCTAACCGGGAAAAGCTGAAAGAAGAAGAAGAAGAAGTATAATTTAGTATTATCTATATGTATAGCACTTAAAAATTCTTAACACCGACTGCGTGACAGACCCTATCATTGTGGACTACAAGGAATAATGACTTTTTAGGACTCAGAATGAGGAACTATAGTCTACTTGAGAGGTATGGTCTTTTGTAGTATATTTCAGAGACTTACAATGGAAACTGACTTATTCCAGTATAGAAGTACCACAGAGCACAGAGATGTGTTTGTTAAAATAATCTGTTAACGAGAATTATACAATTCCTCCCCTAAAACGTGCACGCTGATTGGCCAGCCCAACCAGCGTGCCCGTTGTAAATCCGTCAATATACTAACGGAAAAAGGTCCAGTCGCCTGGACTTTTTCCGTTAGTATAAAACACTGTCTTGCTATGTTAAAAGAGTTTAACATAGCGACACAGGTTTAAAAAAAGCAACGGAGATCTCCGTTGCTTTTTTTTTAAGCTGTCTCGCTATGTTAAACTCCTTTAACATAGCGACACAGTGTGTAAAAAGCAACGGAGATCTTGCGATCTCTATTGCTTTTTTTTTTAAACCTGTCTCGCTATATTAAATGGGTTTAACATAGCGAGACAGCTTTAAAATAAGCAACGGAGATATCCGTTGCTTATTTTAAAGCTGTCTCGCTATGTTAAACCCATTTAACATAGCGAGACAGTTTTTTAAAAAAAAGCAATGGAGATCGCAAGATCTCCGTTGCTTTTTACTGTTTCGCTATGTTAAATGGGTTTAACATAGCAAAACAGTAAAAAAAAGCAACGGAGATCTTGCTTTCTCCGTTGCTTTTGCCCACAGCTCTGATGTACTGCGCAGGCGCGCAGTACATCAGAACTGCTGCAGAATACCAGACAGCTGCGGAAGGGCAGTAAAGAGGCATTATACAATGCCATTATTTAAGAAAAGTAATTATTTCTTTTCTTAAATAATGTCATTGTATAATAGCAATAACCCACTTCTGGGTGTGGGTAATGCTGGATTTACCCACGGTTGGCTTTGTTTGGTCCCTTGGGCTTCGCCCTCGGGACCAAACCACGCCAACCGTGGGTAAATCCAGCATTACCCACACCCAGGCGTGGGTTATTGCTATAATAATCACCCAGTTATAAAATATGCAGTCAACAAACATACACACATTTATTACATTTTTTGTCATTTGTTAACTAGGTAAGTGAATTGTTGTATGTTGGCCCATTTTCAGCCATAATTCAAGCTACAAGGACAACAGTAAGTACAAACTATTACTACATTTTTTGTTTGAGCAGCTCATAGACCAGGATGTTTTGGGAGGAAGCTAGAATACCAGAAGACACCATAGTAAACATAGGGATGACATACAAACTTTATAACAGTGACCATAGATCAGTAATGAACCCATGATCTTGAAGTTCAGAAATAGGAACCTAGGACTCTCAACCATTAAGCCTCCATAATGCCTGTATTTTACTTAACAGGGATATTGTTTTTGAGGAGGGCTGATGCAGAATCCTAGGATCTTAAGCCGGTGCTGTGCCTCACTTAGTAGACGAAGGGTGCAGCTTGTCTGAGTTAGCAGCATCAGGACAATGACAGCTACTTTGCTGTTTTGTGCAAAAAATGCCCTAGTTTTGAGTGCTGCTGCTTTCTTTCCTGCTGTGAGCAGCTGTGAGGGCTTATGCGTGCTGAATTGTGCTAGATATCTCTAGATGTTTTATCTTTGGTTCATAGGTTCATAGGTGTGTACTAGGCCAACAGCCATGGAGCCTTTACAAGCCTATCCCATAGATGTGCCCTGGCATCATACTGCCATTAGTTCCCAGTGCCTCTGTCAGGTAGAGCCACTGGAGTGATCCCTGGGGTGAACTTTCTATTTCCCATCCACTCACCAAGATTTCTCTTGAAAAAGACCAGTAAGGTGCTCTGCTTGACATGTATGGGAAGTCTATTCCATAGCATGGGCAGTCGCTGGGTTATGATGCAGCATGTTCTGTTGATTGTGGTAATGAGGCTAAGGTCCCTGGAGCATGTGGTGCAGAGGGATTGGGATTTCTTTAGATGTAAGATTTCTAATTCAAAAACAGCAAAACAAACTTTTAAAAAGAAAACCACGAAGGAAGCTGAGTGCAGAAGTAATAAATGTTCCAATAAGCAGGCGATAGCTTTTTAAAAACAATGGTGTTAGCACTTTATTAACCAAGAACTTTCGGAAGGTTCACTAACCCTCCTTCCTCAGACAAAACAGTTAGACTCAATGAAAGGTTGAGGTTAAATACTAGTAACCCCTCCCTAATTAACAAATTTTAATTAACAAAAGACATTCATATAAAAACATTCAAATGAACAACCAAACCTACTTTTTCGTCTTGGTTAAACAGAAGGACATCTTTTGTCTGTTTACAAATATATGTAAAATCCTACCATTCTTTTATAAAAATACCTCAATAGAATAAACCTTCTAATAATTCCAATGTATGTATACAAACAAATAAATACTAAAGAGAATGTTATGAACTAAATAGGTATAAATGACATATATTAAACAACTAGTATGGCAGAAGGAAAACAATCCTTACACATCAGATAGTGTTGCCTTATAAAACTTAAAAAATAAAACTAAAAAGTAAAAAATAATAAAACAGTGATGCTTCCCCCCCCCCCCCACACATAAAATCAGAAAACACATAAGGGTCACCTAAAAAAGGCTGCCTGAGCCTAACTAGAAGACGTAGTAATAAACAACCTATTGTACAAAAGTGGAAGCTGTAAAACTGCAAAAATGGACAGACATCCGAAAAAGTAGGATGCACCTAAGCAACCCAATAGGCCTCAAGGGAATCAGTCAGAGTTGAAATCAAACCTAATTTATCTCCTCATAGCTATTAATCTGAGGATGCAAGACAAGGCAATAGCCTCATTCAAGCCGGGATAAGTGTACGCTGCCGTTCTCACTTGCCAAAGGAGTTCTTCCTTTTCTAAAATTAACTGCCAGGGGCCACTATTTAAGTCTGTGGGTACTTGTTTTACCACCACAAAATGGAAAGCATGCCCCGGATAGTCAACAATATGGCGGGCTAGTGCATTCTTTATGTCACCCTTTGAAATAGCATAAAGGTGTTCATATATCCGTTTTTTAAGCGCCCTTTCGGTCTTTCCTATGTAGAAAGCCGAACATAGGGTGCATAGGGCAACATAAACGACTGCCTTAGACTCACAATTAAAGCTGCCCATAACTTTGTATATGTTCCCATTGATGTTGAATTGGAACCCCTCAAAAATACATTTGCACTGACGGCATGTCCCACATCGGGTCAACCCTTGACGCCTGTTAGAAAATGTTTTTTTATTATTGTTCCTCTCCAAGAGGGACTTCAGCGACAAACCTTTTCTAAAAGTAAATCCTGGAACTATGCCTAATAGGTCAGTTAGCTGTTTGTCTTCTTTAATTATTAACCAGTTCTTCTGTAGAATGTCCCTGATGTAATGATGATCAACGGAAAACGTACACAAAAACTTAGTTCCTACATCCTTCCTAACTATATTCCCCAATTCAATTGCCTTGTTGTCGTCTTCCATATTACTATAAAAATGCTCTGAATTCAAAATAGGCCGAAAATGGCCAGCCCTCCTTTTGCCTTCTACTTCCTTTTTAATTTCAATAAGAAGTACTTGCGGATAACCCCTATTGATGAACATGCTAGTTAATTTATCGCATTCCTTAACGAAATCCACGTCTCTAGTGGTCATACGTGCTGCCCTTACCATCTGTCCTTTGACCACAGCTTTCTTTTGATGGTAAGGGTGGCAACTACTAAAATGTAGAAACCCATTAGAGTACGTGGGTTTGCGATAAATACTACTCATAAATCTCGATTCCCCATAATCCTTAATAAGCAGTATGTCCAAATAGAACAACACAAGGGACAACGCTAAGGAAGTTATGGATCCGAACAAAGTGTCTAGAGCTGCAGGACGTAACAGAAGTGGCCTAACAGTCGAAGAGACAATCGAGACTAATCGTTTGAATGCCACTTCAAACAGCGATACACAAATTCCACCAGGTCAAGGACACTTGCCCATGCACAACACAGGGCACACACAAGGTACTGTCATGAGAAGTAGGTTGCACGATTCGGCACCTACTATAGATTTGTATTTAAATAATAGGAACTTTTTCAATGACAGTTACGATTATAATAATGAAAGTGAACTGTGTTTGGGAGCTACGGGCTCAGTATTGGACAATATTAACATGCTCATTAGCAATTTTGATGCTAAATTATTTAAATGTAAAAAATTACAACTAGAAATTGCTTATTTAGAGGAGTGCATAGAAAGAAAAATTGTTCCCAAAGGGCTCAGGCAATGGCGCTTTCCAGTAGGTGTGATTGAAGGGTCTCCTTTTCATTATGTATTGCTTGACCTTTTGATAAACAGAGCTTTGAGTTCATGAGAATATTGATTCAGCATTATGATGAACAAATAAACACCCTAAGAGAGGAATTAGCTGGGTTGGAACAACAAATTAAAGAGCACCAAGATTTCTTGAGGTATAAATATGATTATGCACGTATTTTCACTAGCATAGAGGCCACTACTAGTAAGCTATGTGAAAACAAGAAAAAGAAAATTAGGAGAGATGTTCAACAGTATAAGGCCAAAGTGGCCTACCCAGCACCTCCGCAGGTGGGCAAAGCTAAGAATACTAACAATATGAACAAGGTCAAAGCTAATGGAATCCCTTCTAAAAAAGACCGATATGATTTGCCCAGAGTAGGGCAGGCAGCGCAATGTTTAGATGATTTTCTGAATGATGAAGAATTTAATAACCAAGGGGAAAACCTTAGGGGGGATGGCTTAGAGGACGATGTGGAGGTTATAGTCATGTCAGACAACGCAGGCATAACACCCCCACCACAACAAGGAGCTTCTAATTATAAAGGAGGTGAAATTAGTGACAACCATAATCAGGGTTTTTGGGAAGGCCGGAATTCACACCAGATGAATTTGAGGTCAAAGAGGATGGGGACATCAGGCACCAACCTAAAGAGCAAGCAGAATCAGGGAAGGCTATGACAATTGAAGAGGATTACCCTGTGGTAGTATGTAGTTCAGAAGGAGATTTTAGGATTTTTAATTACACTACCTTGAACATCACCAAGGACATGGCGGATTTCTTCTCTAAAGGTTTAGGATTTGTCCCTGATTCCCACATGGATCTAGTTAAAACCTTAATAGACCTCAAATTGTTCGTTCGTAAATTGAACTTGAAAACTGTTTTAGGTAGGGATTCGGCTTTAATTAACCCTTTTAGAATAGCTAGCTTGTTTAACCCACCCCTCGTCAATCACCTGAAATCATTCGAAAAGGCCTGCGAGCTAGATTTAAGACACTTAGCAGAGGGTAAACATAGTAAAAAGAGGAGTATCCTCAACATTTCCAGCGAACAGCGGGACTTCTTGACCTTAATTCAGGACTGTAACATACGGGTGATGAAACCTGATAAGGGTAATGGGCTCATTTTCATGGATAACATTGATTATGTAAACAAATTATCTGCCCATTTAAATAACGGCCCGTATGAAACAATCAGTTTGAATGAAGTTAACAAAGCCTTTAGTTACATCAGGAATGTCATCGAGGATCTATTTTTGGAGGAGTTCATTGACCAGGACATTCACACTTACTTGTCCATGTTAGCACCAAAAATGCCAAAGTTTTTTGGAGTCCCAGAAATTCACAAATCCATCATTGAACCCCCGTTTAGGCCAATTGTGGATAGCAGGGGGTCTATTTTAGTGGGGTGTGCTAAATACGTGGATACAATTCTTAAACCACTTATAAAAACTGAAGAACAAATTTGTAGGGACTCGTGGCATTTTTTGGAAAACATTAATAAAATAGTCTATGATCCCAATTTTATTTTCTTAACAGTGGACATAAAAGACCTGTATACGGTGATTCCGCAACAATTGGGAATTGAATCTCTACGGTCTTTCATGGAAGGTAAAAAGGTACCTCAGAACATCATTTATATCACTGAAACGTTAATGGAACTGATTTTAAAATACAGTTTTTTTTAATTTTAATGGGGTCACCTACAAACAAACCACAGGGGTAGCCATGGGCTCCCCGTGTGGTGGAGCATTTGCCAATTGTGTCATTGCACAATGGGAAAACATGTTTTTATTTACTAATGAAGTATATAAAAAACATGTCGCCTGGTACACCAGATACCAGGACGACATGTTTTTTCTGTGGAATGGCCCTGTTGATGACATAAAGGGCTTCATCGACACTATGAAGACTTTTACTAGTTTTCTGGATTTTACCTTTGAAGTTAATGTCAATGAAATAAACTATTTGGACATACTGCTTATTAAGGATTATGGGGAATCGAGATTTATGAGTAGTATTTATCGCAAACCCACGTACTCTAATGGGTTTCTACATTTTAGTAGTTGCCACCCTTACCATCAAAAGAAAGCTGTGGTCAAAGGACAGATGGTAAGGGCAGCACGTATGACCACTAGAGACGTGGATTTCGTTAAGGAATGCGATAAATTAACTAGCATGTTCATCAATAGGGGTTATCCGCAAGTACTTCTTATTGAAATTAAAAAGGAAGTAGAAGGCAAAAGGAGGGCTGGCTATTTTCAGCCTATTTTGAATTCAGAGCATTTTTATAGTAATATGGAAGACGACAACAAGGCAATTGAATTGGGGAATATAGTTAGGAAGGATGTAGGAACTAAGTTTTTGTGTACGTTTTCCGTTGATCATCATTACATCAGGGACATTCTACAGAAGAACTGGTTAATAATTAAAGAAGACAAACAGCTAACTGACCTATTAGGCATAGTTCCAGGATTTACTTTTAGAAAAGGTTTGTCGCTGAAGTCCCTCTTGGAGAGGAACAATAATAAAAAAACATTTTCTAACAGGCGTCAAGGGATGACCCGATGTGGGACATGCCGTCAGTGCAAATGTATTTTTGAGGGGTTCCAATTCAACATCAATGGGAACATATACAAAGTTATGGGCAGCTTTAATTGTGAGTCTAAGGCAGTCGTTTATGTTGCCCTATGCACCCTATGTTCGGCTTTCTACATAGGAAAGACCGAAAGGGCGCTTAAAAAACGGATATATGAACACCTTTATGCTATTTCAAAGGGTGACATAAAGAATGCACTAGCCCGCCATATTGTTGACTATCCGGGGCATGCTTTCCATTTTGTGGTGGTAAAACAAGTACCCACAGACTTAAATAGTATTCTGGCAGTTAATTTTAGAAAAGGAAGAACTCCTTTGGCAAGTGAGAACGGCAGCGCATACACTTATCCCGGCTTGAATGAGGCTATTGCCTTGTCTTGCATCCTCAGATTAATAGCTATGAGGAGATAAATTAGGTTTGATTTCAACTCTGACTGATTCCCTTGAGGCCTATTGGGTTGCTTAGGTGCATCCTACTTTTTCGGATGTCTGTCCATTTTGCAGTTTTACAGCTTCCACTTTTGTACAATAGGTTGTTTATTACTACGTCTTCTAGTTAGGCTCAGGCAGCCTTTTTAGGTGACCTTTTTGTGTTTTCTGATTTTATGTGTGGGGAGCATCACTGTTTTATTTTTTACTTTTTAGTTTTATTTTTTAAGTTTTATAAGGCAACACTATCTGATGTGTAAGGATTGTTTTCCGTCTGCCATACTAGTTGTTTAATATATGTCATTTATACCTATTTAGTTCATAACATTCTCTTTAGTATTTATTTGTTTGTATACATACATTGGAATTATTAGAAGGTTTATTCTATTGAGGTATTTTTATAAAAGAATGGTAGGATTTTACATATATTTGTAAACAGACAAAAGATGTCCTTCTGTTTAACCAAGACGAAAAAGTAGGTTTGGTTGTTCATTTGAATGTTTTTATATGAATGTCTTTTGTTAATTAAAATTTGTTAATTAGGGAGGGGTTACTAGTATTTAACCTCAACCTTTCATTGAGTCTAACTGTTTTGTCTGAGGAAGGAGGGTTAGTGAACCTTCCGAAAGTTCTTGGTTAATAAAGTGCTAACACCATTGTTTTTAAAAGCTATCGCCTGCTTATTGGAACATTTATTACTTCTGCACTCAGCTTCCTTCGTGGTTTTCTTTTTAAAAGATGTAAGATTTCTAACAGGGCTGGGTCAGACATAGCTTTCGATATGAGACAGAGAAAAGCTGGAGTTTCTTGGGTCTGTCCATGTAGGGCATGTATTTAAGGCCTAGGATCCTCTTCATGAAGTACTTTTGTGGCCTTTCCAGCTGTTACAGGTGTTTAATGAGGTACATGCCAAATGGGGCATTATACTCGATGATTGGTCTAATGATGGAAGAGTAGTGAGAGAGATGGTGACCTCTTTCTTCTTAGATACAAAACCCTTGGTAGTGAGATATGCCACATAGAAGGACTTTCTGACCACAGTGGCAATGTGGTGGTCAAAGGAGAGGTTGCTGTCAACCTGTGTCCCCAGATCTTTTATAACATCTTCAGTGTTCTTTGGGCTACCATCAATGTGGTAATTAGTGGGAACTGAGTTTTTCCCAAAGGGAATGACAACGCATTTTTTGGCATTAAGCTTAAGGCCATGGTTTCGACATCGGTCGTTGGTCTCGTGACCGGTCGGCACTCTGACTTGGAGTCTGCTACTTTCAAACTGTGGGTTCTATCTGTGAGTCAGTTTGCAACCCACCTAATGATATAGGGGTTGATGCCTAGTTTGGTGAGTCTATCAATAATTCCTGAGTGGGGAATGGTATCAAAGGCTTTGGCCAGATCGCGATAGGCTGTATAAACTGCATTGCCCTGATCCACAGCTCTGGTGACTGACTCAAAGAAGTCAACTAGGTTGAGCAGGCAAGATCTACCCTTCACAAAACCAAATTGTGTGGGATCCAGAGTTTGGAGATTCCCTATATCCTTGTTAATTAGGTCCGTGATGATGCGCCCCATAGCCTTACATATCAGACTTGTCAGGCTAATAGGGCGATAATTCCCAGGGTCTGTAGATGCTCCCCCTTTATGGAGAGGGATGACTGTAGCAGTGCTCCATTTTTTAGGGACAAAGCCTGAGGTGAGGCTGTGATTGAACAGGGCACACAGGTGTGGTGCCAGTTCACTTTGTAGTTCATGTAGAACACATCCAGGGATATTGTCAGGTCTCATGGAAGCTGTATTCTTGGCCTTGGACAATGCAGCTTTAACCTGTGCTGCAGTAATGCTGGGTGCTTGGCATTCTTCCGGTATTGTGATTGGTCCTTTGGGGGGGGGGGGGTAAAGTTGGCACTGAATCTGTCGACCAGTATGTTGGCTCAGTATAGGAGGTATCATTGTGCAGTAACTCAGAGCAAATCTGGGTATTGCCATGGAGATTCTTGATATAACTGTAGAAGGCTTTGTGGTTGTTTTTAGTGTCTGCCGCAATTCTGCCTTCTTAGCTAGCTTTAGAGGTTTTGATGAGGGATCTCAGCTTTTTGTTGAGGTAATAAGGGAGTTTTTCCAGTCTTGGGGCTTCACCTTTTTCTGCAACGGTTTCTTCCTTCTGTTGCAGAGTTTGTTAATGGCAGGGGACCACTAGATTGTCTTCCTTTTTTTAGATGAGAGCATCCTGGTTCTGTTGGGTATGGCTAGTTCCATGCTTTTATGTATGTGTTTGTACAGTGCATTGGTATATGATTCGGCGGTCATGCACTTATTTTCCATTTGCATGGGTGCCGTGAAGTTAGTCACCTCTGTTTTTAGGAGCTCAAAGTCCACTTTGGAGAAGTTTTTCATGGTGGTTACCTTAGTTGGTGGGGTGGGTGAGATGTGGATTTCCATGGTAATTAGTTTGTGGTCAGATCTAACCAGGGAGAAATTGACTATTGGTGTTGAGCAACGATTGCCCATGTTATTAATAACCAGGTCAAGGATGTTGCTTCCTCTAGTGGGGGTAAGAATGAGCTGGTCCAGTGCATTGGAATTAATGAATTCTAGGAAGCGTTGGGCAAGTGAATTGGTGCATGAGTAGTTTTCCAGCTGATGGAGGGGTAGTTGAAGTCACCAAGTATGACAGTGTTGGGTTGGACCTGAATAGTTTCCAGAGTGCTTAGGAACGTGGAGTGAGAGTCTTGGGACATGGTTGGGGACCTATAGCAGGCTATGACATGAATCACCATCTTACCCACTGTTAGTTGTACCTGAAGTATCTCCGATGCGTTATGCTGGGATACTAGTCTGGAGGTGTGCATATCCTTTATGAATATGGAGACACCACTGCCTGTGGAGCTTCGGTCCATTTTCAGGGGCTGAAAGGTGTGGAATGAGCTATAGCCTGGTAGCCCAGGGGTGCTTTCCTGCTGCTTTAAACCAGGTCTCGTTACAACACAAATGTCGATGTTCTCCATTTTGAGAAGTGCTTCGAGCGAGTGCATCTTGAGATTTAGACTTCTAGTGTTGAGCAGCACAACCCCCAGATTGCATTCATTTACAGCTGTTATGGTGGTAATTTGGTCTTTGGAACACCGCCTAAAAAAGGCACTATAAGGGTGGCAAGAGCCTTAGCCAGTATCCGGAAACCTGGGGGTTGACAGATGCAGGCTATCTCTGGCAAAGCATCGAGGTCTGTCAATCATGTCATCCCAAGCAGACAGATGCTGGATTCCCTTAGAATGACACCAGAAATTTAGCCAGTTGTTGAAATAAGTCATTTTCTGCTTGTACTGAGGTATCATTCTGGGTGATGGTAGGATGCTGCTCAGGGCTAGGGTCATACCTGCCTGGGCCACATAATCCGAGAGCTCCTCCATGCCTGTTTTCATGTAGTCCAGGGAGGTACATCTCAGGTCATTCACACCCACATGGACAATGACAGAGTCATACTTGTATTTGTTGTAGAGTGACCTGAGTGCATGTGTTATGTGTCGGATCCTGGCACCCAGCAGACAGCTGACTGTTACCTTCTCCTTATTCAACCTAGTGAGTGGGACATCAGTGTGCCTCACTATCAAGTCAACTATGATTAGTGTATTGGGCAAGCTGTTGTGCCTTAGGGGCTTAGGTTGAGGGGCACACTGCGTAAGGTGAGCTATGTGTCTTGTGATTTGTTCTGTGTTGTGGTGGTCAAGTGTGTTTCTGTTTTGGAGGTCTCTGCTGTTTGGTTAGATTTCTATTGAGAGTCTCCACGAAGTTGGGTGTGTGGTTTGTGTTTTTATGTGAGCGCTATGATGGTGGGTGTTCCGGTGGTATGGTGCAGGTGTTGACCGTCTCTTCTTGACCAGCTATTCCGTCTTGGCTGGAGAGTGCATGTCTTCCAGTTTGGATATATAAGTGCATCTCTCACAAGTCTGAGTGTTGGGAGGTAAGAAGAGAGGGTTGTCTGTGTACATGAGGCAATTGCTACACTGCCTCAGAATGCCCAAAATCACCAGGTTAATAGGAGAAAGCACAGGGAACTGACCTTTAGACATAACAGGAGGGATGATAATTATTAATAAGTACTGGAGCTGTTTCCTTATAGAATGTTTAGTGCTGTTAGCACTTATGTGTGCTACAATGATTGCTACAAAAAAAAAGATGACGTGCTAGGCGAATAAGCTAGTTAAATGCAAGAGAGAAGAGAACTAGCAAGGTCTAAGGGAAAATTTGAAGAGCAGACTTTCTGGCACCAGTAATAGTTTACTCTAGCTTAGTGGTGCTGGACGGCATGCAAACATGGGCTTTTAATGCAGAAAGTTGAAAGGGAGCTCAAAACCACTCCTCTTGTGGTAGATAGGCTACCTAGTGCTTACCACTCCCACTGATCAGCTGAGAGGCTTCCCTCTAACACAGAAAGGTCTGGGGAACTCAGAAACTACAATACAGTCCTGAATACAGCAAATCTGTATCTGGACTACCCTAGTAACCGGAAAGGTGGGAAAACAAGCTAGAACTTTTTTTTTTAAATATAACAGTAGCAAACGAGCAAACTGATTTAAAGAAATTAACCAAGTAAGCAATAAAAAAGCTCAAAACTGAACCCTGTTCCAGCAGTCCTCAATCAGACAAGTTCTAGCTGCACACTCCTGCCACTAGGGTGCAGGGGATCCTTTTCCAAAAAAAGATGGCCTGGATTAGTGCTCAAGTTATACAAGCAGATTCAGCATGTCTGAATCTAGTCTATGCTACAGCAAACAAGGCACAAGAATTTCAGAAAGAAACAGTTCAAATAAACAGGCACAGTAAGCCTTTAACTAGAAATTCCCAGCTCAGAAGGGCAGAATCCACCCTCTCCTCCTACAAGAGTGCAGACCACAAACCTTCTTAATGTAAGATAACCGGCCTGAAACCCAAGTGCTTAAACCAGAACTAAGACACTTTTAGAATAACAGACACTAAGCCTTCAATCAGCAACTCCCAACTAAGAAGTATGTAAGCTACCTGTCCTGCCACAAGAGTGCAGACCACAAACCTTCTTAATGTAAAACAACTGGCCTGAAACCCAAGTGCTTAAACCAAAAGGCTTAGAATAGCAGTTACAATTTAATCAGGTTACTAACAAGCAGTAATAAATACAGCAGAATAAATGCAGTTGAGTACTTTTAAGAATAGGCAGTAAAAGCAAAATAAAGTAGGAAGGAACACAAATACAGTAAAAGCAGATGAATAAAGTGCATTTTTGGTTAATTGAGAAGGGATGAAACACAATAATTTAAGGTTGATAAACTAAGGAGGGGGCTCTCCCAAATGATCTATCTCTACTCAGTAGAATAAGCTTATGAGATGCGACTAGGAGGAGTGCCCAGAATAAGATTTATAGATGGGGAGGGCAATTCAAAAGGCACCAAATTTAAGAACACAACAAGGACTGGGCTGGCGGTTGGGGAACTCTTAAAACTCCAACAGAACAGAAAACTTAAAACAAAACAAATGTAATACTAGAATAAGATACAAAATAGAAGTGATCAAACCCTCAATAAAGAGCTTCAAATCAAAATTAAATGCAGAGATGAGTGATACTCAGAGCAATGCATACCACACAAACATTGTTTTTCATTTTTTTTACAGTAGATGTCTGTGGATGTTTTGCATTTGCACATTTTTTCTGGTAGATGTCTCTGGATGTTTTGTATTTCCACATTGTTTTTCTTTTTTGTGGTATATGTGTCTGGATGGTTTGGATTTGCACATTGTTCCACTCCCCAACTGTTATGGAAGCTGCATTTTTGACTTATGAGCTGTGAAAACCCTTCCTCCTTAAACATTACTACTGGTTTTCTTGGAGGGTGATGGGAAGGTGTGAATAGGTGTTAATATGTATCACCATACTGAAATATAGGCTTTTGACAGCTGGGATAAGCATAAGCTTTTCTGTCTTGCTAGATATATGTGTGTGTGTGTGCTTGCCTGTGTGTGTGTGTGTGTGTGTGTGTGTGTGTGTGTGTGTGTGTGTGTGTGTGTGCTTGCGTGCGTGTGTGTGTGTGTGTGTGTGTATATATATATATATATATATATATATATATATATATATATATATATATATATATATATACATATATATATAATATATATGTATGCACATATACAAGCATACAACGGTAATGCATGGTACGTGGATATTGCTGCATACCTAATGGTTCTATGAGACAAAAGCCAGAAGAACAAATACCTTGCAATCCCTGGCCATGCAGTAGTATATGTACTATGTACACAATAAAATACCTTATTGCATTTGCAAAATGTAAATCTGTATTTAAATGCACTGTGAGTTCTACATATGATTCTTTATATATGATGATTATATTTTGTTGTGTGTTTTAATGCAAAATAGTTCCCTCACTTAGTTTAACTAAATGTTGTGCAGCATTTTAGCTTTGTGGATTTTTTGTGAAAATTTTCAGGGCAGCCTTTTTAGGGATCCTTCTAATAAACTCTTGTGAGCTGGTATTCAGTTCCATGTTGTGTCACAGCCATTTTTGCAATTCATGTTCTGGATTCCAGATGCACAATACAGAGTTGTATGTCAGGTGATAGTGATCCATAGACTGTATTTTGAAAATATGAGTTCAAAGTGTTACATTTTGTTAGAATTATTGGCAGTTATTGAAATAATGTTAAAAGTGCATTGGCCATTTTAATTAATTACTATGTAGAGTTGTAACTTTTTAAACAACTACACAACACACACCCACATATGC
This sequence comes from Protopterus annectens, assembly GCF_019279795.1. NCBI lineage: Eukaryota > Metazoa > Chordata > Ceratodontiformes > Protopteridae > Protopterus > Protopterus annectens. Next base: position 745,455,138 of record NC_056751.1, on the reverse strand, counting down.
GGAAGTCCTCAACAAAAACAAATCCAAACAAAGGAGACCTCAGAGGCAAAAACACATGAGAACTCCACAACCCTCCACACCACATACCATGCATAGTCCACACACCAGTGTCTGGCAACCACTATGGCCTAAGCATAAACCCAACATATTAGTCATAGGAGACTCCATTGTGAGAGACACAGATGTGCCTCTCACCAGGCTGGATAAGGAGAAAGTCACTGTTAGTTGTTTGTCAGGTGACAGAATCTACCATATCACACGCGCACTCAAGTCTCTCAACAGCAGGTACTGCTATGACTCTGTCATAGTGCATCTTGGTGTGAATGACCTGAGGTGTATGTCCCTGGACTATATGAAGAGAGACATGATTGAGTCGCTGAATATGTGTACCAGGCAGGTATGTCCATAGCCTTAAGCAGCATTCTACTGTCACCCAGAATGATGCCTCAATACAAACCGAAAATGATTGACTTTACAATTGGCTTAGTTTCTGGTGTCATTCCAGGGAGATCCAGTACCTGACAGCCTGGGAAGATATGATCAACAGACCATGATGCTGTGCTAGAGATGGTCTGGATCTGTCTCACTTGGGCTTCAGGCTTCTAGCAAAGGCTCTTGCCTCCCCGTAGTGCCGTTTTTAGAAAAAGTCATGAGGTCAATACTACCAACATAAAAATTTCAACAAAATGCAAATTGAAGGTCCTGCTGCTAAACACTAGGAGTCTAAACATGAAACTTCACTCATTGCAAGCATTCGTAACCCTGGAAGATGCTGACATTTGTAAAGTCACAGAAACCTGGTTCAAAGCTGCAGAGAGCACCCCTGCCTTACCTGGTTACTCAACCTATCACACATTCAGACGCCAAACTGGAGTTTCAATATATATTAAAGACATACACATCTCCAGGCTGGTCATAAAGTATGACGCATAAGAAACACTCCAGGTGCAGTTTAATCATTGACAAGACCCCTATTCAAATTATAGCTAGCTAGAGGCCCACTCCACCTATCTGGACCTCTTCAAATCTGTCAAGATTCAACCCTTTACCCTGATCGCAGGTGACTTTAATTACCCAACCACAGATTGGAAAAAGCTACTTATCCCGGAACACAAATGTCCAGAGATTCCTCGATTTTATCAATGCAAGTACCTTGGAACAGCTAGTTGATACCGCCACAAGAGGTGATAATATCTTGGACTTGGTATTAACCAACATGTGTAACCACTGCAGCATCCCTACATTATCATCCTTCCTGGTAAGATCTAACCATAAAGTGGTCACTTTCGAAGTCACCATCTCCCTGACCCCCCCCCCTCTAGCTAGTGTCAAACAAAAAAACTTCTCCAAAGCTGATTACAACCTCCTGAGGATGGTATAAACAGCTTCACAGCCCCCTCCCCTGTTGTAGGAACTGACACTAATGTCCAAATCTACACCAAAGTACTATGAAAGCATTTATATAGATGCATTGAATCAGGAATACCCGACAGGACAAAATCATCCTCCACAAGGAAGAGTAAACTTGTCTGGTGGATACCAAAAGGAAAAATAACTGTCCAGGACCAAGAAGGAGCAGGTGCCCAATTGGAAGCAATTTCTCATTACCCTGAACAAGCAAATATGAGCACTAGTGAAATCCTCTAAAGCCAACTTCAAGTCCAAATTGGCCACGTCTACTAGAAACAATCATAAGGCCTTCTTCACATATGTCCGAAATCTCAAAGGAAGCACCCAGATTTGTTCAGAACTGGTGGTCAAGGACACCATCTAAACAAATGCTGTAGATATAACCAATCTACTGGCTGACAAATTCAGCAAAAGCTTCTCCTCTCTGTCCCCCCATCCAGTAAATCAGGACATCTCCAGTGCCTGCCCCCCACCCCTTATCTCTATGGAACAGGTCATCACTGCCCTCTCAAAGGCAAACAATACAGCCTCCAAGGGACCCGATAACATCCCTGGCTGAATCGTACATGAACTTGCAGCACCATTAGGCACCCTATTCAACCAAAGCCTGAGTACCGGCTTTGTCCCAGCTGAGTGGAGGACTGCCGCTGTCATCCCTTTACACAAAGCTGGAGTGTCCACCGATCCGGGAAATTATAGACCCATCAGTCTAATTAGCCTGATCTGCAAGGCCATGGAATGGATTATCATGGACCTCATTAACAGGGACATTGGCAACCTCCAAACACTCGACCCCACACAGTTTGGCTTTGTCAAGGGGACGTCATGTCTGTTAAATCTGATCGACTTCTTTGAGAGAGTCACCAAAGCCATGAATGATGGGAAGCCTATGCACACCACCTACCTTGACCTGGCCAAAGCCTTCGACACTATTTCCCACTCGGGCATAGTAGATAAACTCTCTCAACTAGGCATCAATCCATATGCTACCAGACGGGTAGCAAACTGGCTCACTGGTAGAACCCACCTAATCAAAATAGGGGAAGCCACCTCAAGCAGTCAACCTGTAAGGAGTGGCGTACCCCAAGGATTGGTCTTGGGGCCTCTGTTATTCAGGATATACTTCTCTGAGGTGTAGGCCAAAACCAGTGGACTATGGCTGAGCAAGTTTGCAGATGACTGCAAGCTGGGTGCAGTCATTAATTCCCTAAGTGATGTGGACGTCCTCCAAGAGGGTCTCACCCAAAGAAATGACTGGTGCCAGAAGCATGGCCTCAAGCTGAATGCCAAAAAAATGCATCATCATCCCCTTTGGGGAGAATGACATCCCAACATATTATCACATAAATAACAATGTCCTAACAACACAATCAGTAGTGAGGGTTTTGGGTACCCAAGTTGATATCAACCTGACTTTTGACCACCACTTTGCTTCCATTGTACGGAAAGCTTTCTACTTGGCTCACCTCATAAGTAAGGGTATCTCATCCAGGGACAAAGGGGTCATAACATCTCTGTATTCTTCCCTTATAAGGCCAATTATTGGGTATAACACCCCCTTCGGCATGTACCTCGCAAAGCACATGCAGCAGCTGGAAAGACCACAGAAGTTCCTCACCAGGAGAATCCAGGGACTCAAACATCTACCCTACACAGAAAGGGTAAAAGCCCTGTCCTCTACTCAGTTTCATATGGACTCCTCAGAGGTGACCTCTGTCTGGCATACAAAGCAATCTCAGACCCCGCCTTGATGGGACTGCTGCATATCTGCAAGTCAAGCTCCACTCCAGTAACTCTCACACACGGCCTCAACCTGGTCTGTGACATCAATAGGACGTGTTGGTTGGAAAGATTTGTGTCTCAGAGACACGCCCATCTGTGGAATAGACTCCCTCTCCACATCAAGCAGAGTACCTCATTATCCCTTTTTAAGTGCAACCCGGATAACTGGATCGGAAACAGAAAATACACCCTGGGATTCCACCTGTGTCCCTGCTGGACAGGAGCTTTGGGTGCTGACTTGTCTAAACATGAGCTAAACTTTTGGCTAAGCTTATAACGGCCTCAGGGCCAATTTGCTAGTAACCTCCTATGAACTTTTATGGTAATCATTTTGGGAACTCTTTATGGGACTGTTGCATGACCATGTAGTGCTGGTGTGCTGTCTGGAGTCTTGAACTAGGTTACTGATACTGCACAGATGTCAATATTCTCCATAATGAGAAGTGCCTCAAGTGTGTGCATCTGGAGGCGGGGACTTCTGGCAATGAGTAGCATTTAGCTCACTTTGTGGTTATTTGTGCTGGTTACGGGGTTTGGTTTGTCCTACGTGACCGGTGTTCCACACCTGACGTCAGCGCCTCATTGGTCCCATCTGACCATAAGACAGGAACATAGCATCCATGGGACCAGATAACATCCCAGGCTGTGTTCTACACAAACTACAGAACGAGCAGGCACCACATCTACGTACCATGTTCAGTCATAGCCTCACCTCAGGTTTTGTGCCTGCTGAATGGCGCACAGCGACGGTTATCCCACTACACAAGGGGGGAGCCACCATGGACCCCATTAGCCTGATGAGCCTGCCCTGCAAGGCCATGGAATGTATCATCATATAACTTATAAAAAAAGACATTGGTAATCTCCAATCTCTGGACCACAGCCATGTTGGGTTTGTTAAAGGCAGATCATGTCTCCTAAACCTGATAGACGTCATTGAAGCAGTCACCAGAACCGTAGACAAGGGTAAGGTGGTTCACACAGCCTGTGTAGATCTTGTGACGGCTTTCAACACCATCCCCCACTCTGGAATTATAGATAAACCCACTAAACTAGGTATAAATCGCTATGTCACAAGATGGGTTGCCAACTGGCTAACTTGACAGAACACACACTGTGAAAGTAGCAGACTCCAAGTACGACTTTGGACCAGAGACAAGTGCAGTACCACAGGGTTCAGTTCTGGGTCCTGTCCTGTTTGGTATCTACTTCCCTGAAGTAGACTTTAACATGGAAGGTCTGTGGCTAATGAAGTTTCCAGATGACTGCAAACTAGGAGCCATAATCGAAACTACTAAAGATGTGGACATCCTACAAAAGGGCCTCACTGAGACAGATGCCTGGTATCAAAGCCATGGCCTCATGCTCAATGCCAAAAAGTGCATTGTCATCCCCTTTGGTAAAAACTCTGCAGCCATGAACTACAACATAGGCGGTAGTATACTTAACTAAGAGATCTTAGGTCACAAGTGGACAGTGGACACACCTGTGATAATCACATCCCCGCAGTAGTCAGGAAATCCTTCTACGTGACACACCTCATCACAAAAGGTGTCTCATGCAGAATAGAAGAGGACATTGTTCCCCTCTACTCATCACTCACTAGATCCATAATAGAGTACAATGCCCCTTTTGCTGTGTACCTCACAAGATATCTACAACAACTGGAAAGCCTGCAGAAATACCTCACAAATAGCATTAGCGGCCTGAAATACGTGCCATACACAGACCGTCTCAAAATGCTCCAGCTGTACTCTCTCGCATATCGCCTACTCAGAGGTGATCTCTGCCTAACATACAAAGCTATGTCAAACACAGAGCTGTTGGACATGCTCCAACTAAAACACTCACAAGCCTCTGATCTTCTGCCCCAAAACCCAGAGTGAAATACAAAAGGAAGGGGTGTATCCTTTTACCTTATGGATACCCACACCTTCAGGTTAGTGGCACAGCATGAGGCCTTGGAGACCATGCAAGTGCAACTAACATTGGGCAAAGCTGCTTATCAGATTGTAGCCTGCTACAGATCACCTACCTTGTCTCGGGAACCTCACTCAGTATTCCTGAGAACAGTGGAAAATATAAAGGTCCTACCAAACACCATTATATGAGGAGATTACAACTACCAAAACACTGACTGGAAGAATTACTCGTGTACAATGTCCTTTGCCCAATGCTTCCTAGAGTTTAAAAACTCAAAGCTCTGGAACAGCTGGTCACCACGCCCACTAGAGGTGGCAACATACTGGACCTGATCATCACCAACATGGGGTACCAGTGTTCCACAACAGAGATAAACCCCTCGCTGGTAATATCAGATCATAAAGTAATCACACTGGACATCCACACCCCCCCCCCCAGTCAAGGAAACCACTGTGAAGAAATTTTCAAAAGCAAACAGCACACTTCTCAAGACCAAAGTGGAAAGTTCAAAACCCCCCTTGCTATAGGATAATGCTATACAATCTGCAGAATCATTTACAAGTGCATTCTATGAGCATCTACAGGGATGCATGGATCGAGACATCCCAAATAAAACCAAGATGCACTCCTCCAAAAATAGGAAACCAATCTGGTGGTCGTCGCACATAAATAAGCTATACAACAGAAGGGGGAAACAAACACATGATAGAGCAAACTTCACAAAAGGAAAGGCATCACTGATCATTATTAGGAAGAAACAATGATCGCTCATAAAATAATCCAAGGCCAGTTTCTAAAGACAAATTGCCAAGGAATGTAAGAATAACAACCACAAAGCCTTCGTTAGCTATACCAAACATTTAGGTGGCAGCTCTCAAATATGCTGTCAGCTACTGCAAAATGGCAAAAAGATACATTGAACCAACTTACATTGCCCACATCCTGGGGGACAAGTTCAGTGCAAACCCCCCCCCCATCACCCCCAAAAGGGCCTGTGTCCTTCCCAGAAGAATGCAGAGCACCAGACTTCATGAACATGCAGGTAAAAACAGCCCTCTCCAAAGCTAAGAACACAGCATCAATGGGACTGGATGGTGTCCCAGGCTGCGACTTGCACCAGCCCCAAAAGGAACTACACCCTCACCTACATTCACTGTCCAGACTCAACCTTACCACAGGCTATGTACCCAAAGAATGGCATACAGCAACAATCATCCAGCTCCACAAAGGGGGTGCCACAACAGAACCAGGAAACCATTGCCCTATAGGCCTACTCAGCCTGGTCTGCAAAGCTATGGAGCAAATTATCATGGAACCCTTAAACAGAGATATTGGGGACCTCCAGACACTGGACTCTACCCAACTTGGCTTTGTTAAAGTTAGATCCTGCCTCCTAAACCTAGTTTACTTATTTGAAACAGTTACCAAGGACATTGATGGAGGTGAAAATAGTCCACACAGCCCACCTGGACCTCACTAAGGCCTTTCAACACCATTCCCCACTCTGGCATCATGGACAAGCTTACCAGCTTGAACATTAGCATCTATGTCACAGGATGGGTGGCCAACTGGCTCACAGATCAAACACACATGTTCAGAGTTGCGGATGCCATGTCCGACCCTAAACCAGTCACAAATGGCATCCCACAGGTCTTGGTCCTGGGACCCCACCTGTTCAGTAGATACTGCTCAGCGGTACAGGCAAGCATGGGATGAGTATGGCTGAACAAGTTTGCAGATGACTGCTAACTGTGGTCCATAATCGACTCTACGGCTGACACAGACATCCTCCAGAAGGGTCTTACAGAGACAGATACCTGGTGTGAAAACAATGCCCTCAAGCAGAATGCCAAAGAATGCATAGTCATCCCGTTTGGATAAAACAAAGTGCACACAAATTACCACGGTAATCCAGTATGTGCGGAGAATGTAATTATGGCCCTGGGGACCCAGGTAGATAGTAAACTCTCCTTTGATGATCACATTGCCAAAGTGTTTACAAATTCCTTCTATGTAGCCCACCTAATGTAACCCACTTTGTCTAGTCTGATGATGTCACCATCCTACAAATGTACCTGTGGAAAAGAGAGCTCTCAGTAATGTGTATAGCGCATCGTGTAAATGCGTACTGCTCTAGTATAATTAAGTAGTTAGGTAGGGGTTTGAATCCTGCACTTGACAACTGTATGAGAATGTGTGTGTGTATCTCCTTGTAGAGGAGCAACCTTTTTGGAGACAACTACAACACCTTAAAAGTGGTATACTTATCTTTGTCAAGTCTGATGATGTCACCATCCTACAAATATACCTGTGGAAAAGAGAGCTCCCAGTAATGTGTATAGCATGTCGTGTAAATATGTACTGCTCTAGTGTCATAAAGTAGTTAAGTAGGGGTTTGAATCCTGCACTTGGTGAGTGAGTGTGTGTGTGTGTGTGTGTGCTCTATGTGTGTGACACAGTTGGTCACTGTGTTGTGGATTTTGCTTTTACTACTGTATGACATATCACAATGTCAACAGTATGTGCATTGCAAGTCAGGTAGCTGTGTGGCAAATACATATACATACATGTGACCTCAATTATTTCATAGGTGGGAACCCTGCTTTCTCCATGAACACATCTGTTATCTTTGCCAGAGTGTGCTGCTGCTTTCCAGACCTTAGGTCACATCTGTATGCTTGTGACAAGCCCAGCCACTGCAGTGATCCCTGGCTTAGGTCATCCGTGTCACACACACTCATTACGGTTTCTATTGAATAGTGTGAGTGAGGGTTTATGCCTGAGGTATATTTCAGATGAGTTCAAACGCAGCAAAGTCTGTGAGTGATGGCTATTCATTATAGGTGTACAACAACCTTTGTGGATATGCATGCAGACCCCTTATTGCTTATGTGATTCATCGAGAGATTTCAAAATACCTTTGGAAATGTGATTACCAAAGGAGTGATGACATAACACTTGGCTGTATGTACACATCGGTACCTGTTCAACATGTGGGGATACTATGTTTTGTAAAGGTGGATGACTATGCTTTAGTTGGCTTATAGCGTTACAGCATGGGTTTGACAACAGGTATCTGTCTGTATGAAGCCCTTGTTGAGGATGTGTGTGTCTCCTGGAGAATGCATTATAGGCCACAGTATGCATTTCCAGACGTGGATGGACATATCCCTACTGTGTTTGCTTGTACCTAAGAGAGCTATATGCCAATCAGGAGTGGTCCCAGGAATGGGTGCAGGTGAACACCACTGGTAACTGGCATAGTATAGTTGCTGAAGGATACAAATGTTACTGTGTCCTTCATCTGTGTGTCAGTTGTCAAGACATCATCTAACGATTGTTTATGGTCAGGCTGTTGAGGTTATGTATACTACCAGAATGCAAACCAATGACAGATAGTAACAGTATCACCCACAGCATGGTGTCAAACCATGTCATACACACATGTGTACCCAAGTTCCAAAATGTGTGTAATACAATGCATACTGGCCACCAATAGAAACTATGGAGTGTTAACACTGTGTAATACAGGGCATGTCACCCTGCCCATGTGTCCACTATGCACGTACATGCAGACAGTGCACCTCCACCATGTTCACAAATGTACACCTGCAAACCTGTGCTGCACACATCCCACACGTACTGTCCACTCCCTAACACATGCTGCCAATACTACACACATCAGCCAAGTGGCACGTGGGCGGACAATACACTATTGGAATTAACACTGGTGTAAACAATACTACATTGACAATCATAGCTTTAATGCATCATGCCTGCTCAGCTCCACCTTCAAGGATATCATTACACTTTACTGATGACAACATGCTAACATTGCTATAATGATATAAAGTCACCCTGTGCATCAGCACCATGTTAGCCTGTTCCTGCATCAATGTTACAGATGACAGGAGGTGGCACAGGTTTCATCATATGCACAGGGTGTGTTGTTGGCTTGCCAGAGGCCTACATTGAGCCATACAATCGACATGTATGTGTGTGTGTGTGTGTGTGTGTGTGTGTGTGTGTGTGTGTGTGTGTGTGTGTGTGTGTGGGTCAAGAGTACTGGTATGGGCCAATGTTGATGTAATGTGTGCGGGTATGTGTTAGCCCTAGGTGTCTGGTTTATGTGTGTGTGTGTCTGCATGCACACAGATCCACCATGTGGCTGCCATATACGGGGATTTGTGGGACAGACACAGACTGTACCTGCCAGGCTTTACAGATCACCGTCTCTGGCCACTGATACGGTACCTGTGCCTGGCAGGGGTGCTACTGACAGAGTCAGGTACTAAGCCAGACTGGGTACTATCCCCAGAGGTAGACATATGTACACTGGACCGAGGTCCCTACTGGGACTGGCCAGAACCACGTGCACGTGATCTTCTAGGATGGTCTATAGACAGCCCACCCCCAACATTGCTGGGGCTGTTACTGGCACTACGGGAGCAGCTGTGACTTGAGGGACGTCCGCAGCAACTGGCAGCTGCTGATGTTGCTGGCATACGTCCACATCGACATCTTAACCATCCCGCACTGTCCTGACACATAGACATGACATTGCGGAGGACATCTAATGTCCCACCCCAACGTCTATCAGTGACCTCAGTGTAATTACGGATGGCACCTGCTATGTCACTGATACTGTCATTTTAAGCGGTGTTATGTGCCCTCTGTGCCCTTAGTCCCTTTCTGGTGTACCGTTCCATACGTGCCTGTGCCTCCATGACAGCCTGGAACATGCGTGAGGTTGTAAGACCTGTGGCACGTCTGTCAGGGGCATGATGGCCAGCAGTGCTCCAACGAGAACCCCTGGACATCTGCCTATGTGGTACCGTTCCAGGCCTCTGGGTATGGCTGCTGTGTCCGGATGCATGTGCCATAGATACCACACTGTTCTGGCCATTGCCGACTGTAAATTTTCCCTCAGCTAAGGGCATTGGTGATGGATGTATTGGCAGTATGACTGTGTGCATGGATGGGGTGGACACCTGTGTACTGTCAATTGGTGGCCCAACAACAGACCCTGGCAAACATGCCTGTGCCTCAACACACCTATCCTCATTATCACTATTTGTGTCAGTGACATCAGGTTCCCTGCTGCAGTGAACCAGCCCAACCTCCGCACCTGTGAGAGGAAGACAGGAAACACACTTTACGACCTGTACATGATGCCAGAACACATGCACACATGAACAAATGCACACATTCACACATGAACAAATGCACACATGAACACATGCATACATGCACACAAATAAACTCCTCACTAAAGCACACACACACACACACACACACACACACACACACACACACACACACACACACACACACCACCAGCAATCCAGAACATACTCAATAGCGGTTGATGGTGGGGTACAGTATCACAAGCCTAACAATCATATCACACATGTCAGCATACAGGACTTGTGTTGCTCAACAGCATGCAGTGCGAGTGCAGACAGTCCTTGCTAATAACAGTATACATGGCTTTGATGCATGTGTGTTGTTGTTCAGTGATTGGCCTCACCCTGGAATGCAATGTGTACATGGACACAACATTGCTGTGCAAGTATTACAAGCTCTTCAATGTGCTGTGCACCATCACTCACAGGTATACATACCATGGCTGGATGTTTATCTGTGTGTCACATAGATATCCATTACTGATTAGAGCGTCTGTGTCTTTAGCAGATAATTGTGGACACAGGTTTAGCTCATGCATGCTATGTATACACACAGGATGAGTGGTGCGTGTATACCTGATGGAATACCATTGCTCAACATAGCCATTGTACAGTAGTTATGGTGAGTGCAGAACATATTGTGGACATGCCAGTGCCAGCCATGACATGGCATGCTACAGCACAACTGCAACATTAAACATCTCACATACCCAATGTGTGTCATGTGACCTATACACTCAATAGCATTACAAGACATATATGTGTCACTTTGTGCAAATGGTGATTGCTATGCATATTGTGTATAGGTGCATATCTTTGCACACACACAACATTGAGGTGTATAGCAATGAATGCTATGTGTAGTACTGTGGATACTGTAACTGATTGGGGTGTAGTACCATGAGCCATCATCATGCAGCATCATGTGGTCACTCAAGGCTACTAATGTGTGCCAGACCGGCACCTATCATGCTGTACCTGAACCGCAGTACCATGGCTACATTCACCATTTCACAGCCAGTTGTTACATGGGTTTGTAAGGTGCCCAATAGGGAGCATTGCCTAACATGAATGTGTTGTGTGTTGAAGAGTGTCGCACCACCCCATGATAGGCCTCTACCCCTCAGGTATATTATTTGTGCTGTGTGGATGACATTTGGGATACTGGAGTGTGACCTTACAGCGGGTGTCTGAATACGCCATGTGTAACATATTAACATGTACTGCGTATGACGAAGGTGTGTATGTTGTGTGCATGTGTATCGACTATCCAATGTCCACTACAGTGGAGCCACAATTGTTTGGGATGCTCTGTGTATTGCATGTGTTTGAGGCAGCTACTTATGTTATGAGATGTGCATAGTCTCACAGCAAACATGCACAGCATGCATTATGCGTAGGTGTGTTACATGTGTACATGGCCTACACCTCACCTATGACATGCACATTTTATTTGCAATATTAAATGTAGAACACACTCACCAGCATGGGTCTGCTGCCTTGCTGTCACATCAGAGGGACCTACAAGGATATGAGACAATTTGTCAGTGGCAACAACTGTGGCATTGCTACTGTGGGTTTGCAGTCTTACAGTAGTACAACGGTTGACAGTCACAGGCCTACAGATCATGTTCCAAATTATCAGTATTGCACAACACCAGGCTCCACATCTTCTAACTACACAGTACACATCTCACATATGCATGATCTAACAATAGAGGTAACAGTAGTCTACATATATGCCATGTTACCTGCACGCTCCATGTGAACTTGCTGGGGGACTGCGGCCTCCATGATGATACATGTGTGCTGTTGTTGTTTGCCGAGAGCCACCAGGCTCAGGAGCAGTTCCTTCATTCTGGTGAGGTGGGGATGGGTGGTAACCCCACCACCTGTGGCAAGCTGTTGCCTACAGACATCAGACGCACGCTGCCGGACATGTCTAAGTAAATCACTGCAGTTATGGCGTACCTGCTCATATGTCCGGTTATGCATGCCTATGTCATTTACCCTACGGACAACATCTTGCCACAGTGCAGTCCACTCATGCTGGTCCTGGCTGGTTCTTGAGAATAGCAGGGTGTAGTTTTGAACTAGACTGGTGGTTAGGATTTCATCCACAGCTGGACTATAGGTAGGGTTGCGATGGTGGGCCATGACCCTGGAAGACAGTGAAACAATATGTGTGAGCAAGTCATGTGGCACACTTAACATTCTGCAGTACAGATATCACTGAACTGCCATAAATAGCAACCTATTGTCTGTCAGAGGATATACACTTTCAATACCACATATCAGTGCTCAACCCACAACTGCCTGGCATGCTCTATACATGTAACCATTTTCTGCACAGCAACAAAGAGAAATCACTATGTAAGACTGTACAACAGTACATGGCACATTGCATGTGACACAATGCACCACCTAACCACAGGAGGTATATATCAAGCTAATGTATAAAGAAATATGTCATCCATTGCAATGATTGTAAAGTCCAGTTACAGTATTACCAGTATACCACACTAGTTGTTGATGGAAAACCCCTGCCTAAAATATGTGCAAATTTGTGAATATAGGTGGCATACTGCTGTACTAGACTATACATGTTGCTAGATACGCACTTATATCCTGTAACACACATATGACCGAGGGCATGTTACAGGCATACCCACACACACATCAGACATACATACAGGACACAGAGGTATGGCAACCCAGATGAGCTTTACGTGTGTACCATACAGTACTGTGTGTCAGTACTTACAAACCCTTATGCCTGAGGTATGTAATCTGTGAGGACTACAGGGAACACACAAAACAGTGTTTCCAAGCAATGTGGACATACACCATACTGTGCTGTTTTGGCCTACAGCTTCAGGTAGTAGTACAGTTCATACAGGATTTGGATTCACCAGCAGTACCAATCAATGAGCATACATGTACTGCTTTAGCCTCCAATGGCACACCCCAGTTAACACCAAGGGACTACGTCAGACCGTATGCCATACTGCTTTTTCTGGCTAGCAATACCATACACATCTTTTGCTGGGGTCAGAGCTAGAACACATAATACCATGACAGAAACAGTTTCCCACTAAGCTATCCCACATATACACAACGGTGACACATTCACCAACACATTCATCATCACACTCAGTCAACCTCACATAGCAATTATTGCAACAAGTACATGTGGGTGTGTATTGGTTCATAGGTAGGTAATAGGCTATTGGCCCTAGGGCCTATAGAAGCCTAGCCAGATGGTACCCTGGCCTTTGACACCCAAGTAATTTAATTTCATGTGCCCCTGTCAAGCAGAGCCAGAGAGGTGATTCCCGGGGTGTATTTCCTATCTCCCATCCAATCATCAAGACTATTCATGACGAGTGCTACTGAGGAGCTTTGTTTGCTATTGATAGGTAGTTTGTTCCAGTGTATGGGATGTCTCTGAGATAGACATCTATCCCTCCAGCATGTTCTGTTTATTGAGGTGACAAGGTTTAGGTCCCTAGAGCGTGTAGCTCGTAGGGATTGTGATCTGTTTATGTGGAGCATGTCCAACAGCTCTGGGTTTGACATAGCTTTGTATGTTAGGCAGAGGTCACCTCTGGGTTGGCGGTATGCAACACAGTCTAGCTGTGGTTTTGTGAGACGGTCTGCATAGGGCATCTGTTTGAGGCCAGTAATACTCTTTGTGAGGTATGAATGTGGCCTTTCCAGTTGCTGTAGATGTCTTGTGAGATGCATACCAGAAGGGGCATTGTACTCTATAATGGGTTTTGTGAGTGATGAGTAGAGGGAAACATTGACCTCTTTTTCTCTGGATGACACACCTTTTGTGATGAGGTGTGCCACGTAGACAGATTACATGACTAGTGTGGCACTGTGATTATCAAAGGGGAGACTACTGTCCACCTGTGTCCCATGGTCTCTTATCACACTTTTGGTGTTAAGTCGACTACCACCTATGTGGTAGTTCATGGGTACAGAGTTTTTAGCAAAAGGGATGCCAATGCATTTTCGACATTGAGCTTGAGGCCATGGCTTTGTCACCAGACATCTGTCGCAGTAAATATGACTCTCTCTCTCTCTCTATAGATATATATATATATATATATATATATATATATATATATATATATATATATATATACATATACACATATAAACATCCATTGGTGTACATATAGATATACATATAGGCACATATACTGTCCACTTTTCATGGTGTGAATATCAATTATGCGGAGGATGTAAGGTATACAGTTTTGTAATGATATTGCACAGTCTTGTGCGAAATGCATTGAAGGCGATGTTCATCGTGTTACTCAGTTGCAGTCATCACACTTGGGTTATCCTGCCATCAGGCGGTCCCGCAGTCGGCCTGAATTCCAAAGTCTTGGTCCGGCGTCGGTTGCTGTCGCTTCTTCCCTGACGTCAGAGCGCCAGGGGTATATAAGAGGCATCCAACGCCATTTTATTCAGCCTTTCTTGCCGCGCGGTGCCCAAAGCAGAAGCAGTTCGCAAGTGTCAGTCGGCCGACACCTGAGATTTTCGATTCGAATTTCAGTCCAAAGTCTTCAATAAAGCTAAATTCCCCGTTGGTGGACCTTTTCTTGCCTTAGTCCGATGTCAGAAAAGTTAACAATTGCATTTCTTGTGGGAAGCAAATACCTCATAAGGACTTCCATTCCTTTTGTATTCCTTGCCTAGGCCCAGACCACGATGTCACAGGTTGTCGGTTTTGTGCTAGGTATAATAAACGAACTATCAAACGTCGTTTTGAATTCGCACGGCATTATTTTGGTAGGAAATTTAATTATATCATGCCGTCGGAGCAACCGACTACCGGCATGCATAAAAAACACAAGGATAAGGACAGACAGCCTAGGGACAAGCCAGACTCCGAGGCCTCTGCTGGGCCTGTCGCCGGTTCTCTGGTTTTCAGTGAGGCGCAAACGCAGCCCCTGACGACTGCAGAACTGGAACCCCAGACAGCTGTGGATTCTCAAACGGAGTTTACTAGGCCAATGCAGCCATCTTCATTAGGCCCTTCCGACACCGGAGCAGAAGTAGACCCCGGTGCAGTGGAAACACCTTCGGCTGCAGAAGGTGTTTTCAGACCGACTACACTCACCATTAAATCTTATGCTAAGCTAAAAACTCCTTTGAAACAAAAGAAGACTGTACATCAGTCTACAGTTCAAGGCCCCATACCTAGGAAACAGATGCTTAAGATGGTTGAGGATTTGATTACCCTAATCAGGGGTTCCCATTCCCCTCCTGATAAAAGACCAAGACAAGAGGAGGATTATGCTTCCTCTGACCAGGTTTCAATTTCCTCAGATTTTTCTGAGAAACAGGATTGCACTTTTCCACCTTATGAAGACTCTGATGCTGAAGACTCTATTCCCTCAGCATTTCCCTTGAAGATTACTCCTTTGGGGAAACTTTACATACTATGAGGGAACATTTCCACTGGGAAGGCCAGGACTACTTTGATTCTAAGAAAAGGCTCCGAGAGTTCCTTTTACTACCCCAGCACAGACCTCTTGCTAACCCTCCGGTTTTGGATATAGTGGATGATGTTTAATTGGAGTCTAGTCTAAATCCAGACTCTCTACCTCCTGCTCCAGCCAAACCAGACAGATACTACAGAGTACCAGACTCACACAAATTCCTTTATAAAAGCCCTGTGGCTGACCCAGAAACTATTTCCCAGGGTCCTAAGGGAGCTAAAGCTTCTATGGCTAAAAATCCTGTGCCCCCTGACAGGGATTCCTGAGCCCTAGATAGATGGGGAAAGAAAATATACACCTCAGCAACTCTGGCTATGAGAGCATTGAATTGTCAGTTTCACATGCTAAAATATCAGCAATTCCTAATGTCTCACTTAAAACAAAAAATGGGCACACATACTGAACAGTCTGACTTCGAGGAAATGCAGGATCTGTTGCATGCAGCTGAACAGGTGGGCAAACATACTTTACAATGTGGATTTGATTCATTGGAAGCTTCCTGTAGAGCAGCTTTTACTGGCTCAGTCATATGTAGACATGCTTGGTTAAAAGAACAAATCCTTCTTGATCATGTTAAAGCAAAATTATTGGATGCACCTTTACAGCAGAATGTATTATTTGGTGTCAAAGCAGAAGAGGTTTTAAAGAAAATGGAGGATAAGGCAAAGACTATGCAGACGGTCAAGGATTTTTTGCAGGTACAACCCCCTTGTTTCAGCAGAAACTGGCCAACAAAAAACTGGTCCTTTCCAGCTTCAGACAAATCACAGAGAGGCAAATACAGGTGCCCAAGGGGCAGAGGTCAGTCACAAGGTCCTTAGAAACCTCGCCAATGGGGTACTGCTACCCAGAAAGGAGGAGAAGACAGGCCCCAGGCTACCAGAAGACAAACACAATGACTCAATCTTCAAACTACCAAGCAAAGCTCTCCTGGCAGCTCCCTTGGGAGGAAAATTAGCATTTTTTGCAGACAACTGGAACATTATCACAAAAGACAAATGGGTTCTAGACATTGTCTCTCAAGGATACAGATTCCACTTTCATACCTTACCAAGGATAAAAGGAATGCCAAACCTGCCACCAAATCAATGGGCAGAGGCACAAAAACAAATTACAGCTCTCATGAACATGAGAGCCATTCATCAGGTACCTACACAGGAGCAAGGACAAGGATTTTACTCAAGACTCTTTCTAGTCCCAAGAAAGGACAAAGCATGGAGACCCATTCTGGATCTTTCAGTTCTGAACACCTATCTGCAAGTACCAAAATTCAAGATGCTAACACTACAGCAGCTTCTTCCCATGCTGGGCAAGAATGCTTGGCTAGTAATGTTGGACCTCAAGGAGGCATACCTGCATGTCCCTATCAGACAAAATTGCAGAAGATACCTCCACTTCATTGCAGGTTCAACACATTATCAATTCTCTGCACTGCCCTTTGACTTATCTACTGTGCCCAGGGTCTTCACAAAATGCCTGGCACCAGTAATTGCATACTGCAGACAAAGAGGAATTCAAATATACCCATACCTGGATGACTGCCTTATTCAAGCCGAAAGCAAGGACACTCTATTAAAACATCTGGCATTTGTCAAACACCTTCTTAGTTGCCTAGGGTACACAGTAAACGAAATGAAATCAAAACTAGTGCCCTCACAAAACATAATATTCCTGGGTGCCAGCTTGAATACAACGGCCCAGATTGCTTATCTCACGCCAGACACAAAACAACAGCTGACTCAATATTTCAAAATAATGGCAACAAAGACCCAACTCCCTGCAAGAAAAAATTCTGCAGGCCTTGGGATTCATGGCATCTTGCATATTACTAATACCATTTGCAAAACTGCATATGAGGAAATTACAATGGTACCTGAAAAGCGTATGGACTCAGCACAGCCACAGCTTGGAAACAATGATACCACTCCTTCCCTGCCTTCAACAGGAGTTCCTATGGTGGGCACAGGCATGTCACCTCAACAAGGGTCAGCCTTTCACCTTACCCACAGCCAGGCAAACTATGACAGATGCATCGGACTATGCTGGGGAGCACACATGGCAGGACAGTGCATTCAGGGCAAATGGACTACAGAACAGAGGCATCTACATATCAATCAAAAAGAAATGCTAGCAGTACAGAATGCCCTAACAGCTTTCAAGAACCTCTTACAGCCAGGACAACTAATGATAAAGATGGACAATACCACAGTGATGTGGTACATAAACAAGCAAGGGGGCACACATTCCTACCCTCTATGCAGGCAAGCAATGACCTTGTGGAACACTGCACTGTCTTACCAGGTTCAATTACAAGCACAATTCCTGCCAGGAAAGAAAAACACATTGGCAGACGACCTAAGCAGAAACATCATGGATCCACACGAGTGGAAACTAGTTCCACAAGTATTTGCAATGATAGCTCAAAAATGGGGACGCCCAGACATAGATCTGTTTGCAAGCCCCCAAAACTACTAACTTCAAAAATTTTGCACAAGGACATTCCATCCACAAGCTTGGAAAGTGGACGCCCTTTCATTCAGTTGGGAAACATTAACAGTGTATGCCTTTCCTCCACTGCCTCTTCTAGCAAAGGTACTGCTGAAAGATTAGAGAGGCCACAAATGATACTCATTGCACCAGACTGGCCACACCAGCATTGGTATCCAAACTTAAGGAACATGGCCCAGGGCCCACCATGGATTTTACCACAAATTCCTCACTTGCTCACCCAGCGAGACAATCAGATTCTACACAGCCAGGTCAAGACTTTAAACCTGACTGCATGGCAAATAACCTAAACAACCAGCCAACACCTCTATCCAAAGCAGTTATGGATGTCATTCTGGAGGCCAGGAGGCCCAGCACCAGGAAAACCTATTCAGACAAATGGAGAAGATTTTGCACCTGGAACCAGGCTAAAGGTCAAAGTCCCCTTAATCCAAACATTCCTCAGATACTACAATATTTAACTGAGATGTTGCACAAAGGTCTTTCCTTTTCATCTATTAAGATCCACGCCTCAGCAATTTCAGCTCATTACAACACGGATCCTCCTTTATTCTCACATCCACTTCTAAGACAGTACCTCAGAACATAGAACATAAGACCACCAAGGAGAGCACCAACACCTACTTGAGATCTCAACTTTATTCTGGAAAAGCTTACACTGCCGCCCTTTGAACCAGCTTTTTCAGCTGATTTAAAATTTCTTTCATGGAAAACTGTCCTGCTACTTGCAATAACCTCAGCTAGAAGAGTCTCAGAGCTACAGGCACTAATGGCAGTGGAGCCTTTCCTCATTTTTCATCAAGACAGAGTCTCTCTACGAACTAACTCTTCCTTTATAACGAAAACAAGCGAAAAGCCACCAACTGGAAATCCACAAATAATTTATTGAAATAACAATCAATATTTAAAAATACGATATGAACTGTAAGCGCTTTAGTTTAATTAGTATTAAACTTCATCAGACAACCTCCATATTACATCACTTCCTTTTATAACTTCCTATACATTTGAAAAAGCCCGCCAAATAGCCATTCTAAAAATTGCGCATGCCTAGTTAGTAAAAATGTGGAAATAGAATAAAAAGTAAAGAAAAGAAAAATTCAATCAAATTATGTTTATGTGGAATAGATAATTAATAAATAATTCACATATTATACAATACATATATAAAATCGAAGTAATAGTAATATTTAATTTAAAATCCTAATAAATAATTAAGCATATAAATTATAAATATAAATATGTATAAATACATACCTTACTAATATTATAAATTTCATAGTATTATAGATATAAAAATATAAAAGAATTTTTAATCTTTAATTTTCTTCCTATCTAATTCTTTTAGTTTTAAAATTGGTGTTATTGAGCTACGTTCATTAATTCCTGACCATGAATCAGCCTGCAATTTAATTTACCATTGTAATTCTTTCTTCTCTAAAAAGAGTCCCCATGGGCATTTATCATCTATTTCAACATGATCAATAGCCATAAAATAAAATTGATGATTTATATGCTCATTAATGTGTTTCGCAAGAGCATTATTTAATTTATTTTTCTTTATAGAATATTCATGTTCATAAATCCTTTGCGATAACATTCTCTCTGTTTTTCCTATATAAAATATAGGGCAAGAATTACAAGTTGCTAGATAAACTAGTGCTTTAGATTAAAATTATATTTACTTTTTAAAAAATATTTTTTGTTTCTCAGAAAAAAACTATTGCCTTCTTTGATTTTATAACAGCAGTTACAGGCTCCACATTTATTCATCTTCATATTTAAACTGTTGTTAGTTGTTATGTTAGATCCACTTCTTAATATATCTTTAAAACATCTTCATTTTCTATACACTATTTTAGGTAGATCAGGTAAATATTTCTTACACTGTGGATCATCCATAAGAACTGTCCAACTATCATAAAATATTTCTCTTAATAAATAATGTTCTTGAGAATAAGTAATTATTAGAGCTTTAGTAAAATCTTTTTTGGTGTTAACTATTAGGCTATTAGTACTATGATCTCCGTTTATACTCAATGTATTATTTTGATCAACCGTCTCTAATATAAGTTGTTTACTCAAAATAGGTTTAGAATTCCCACTTTTTCTCTTATTTATTACTTCTAATATTAATGAATCAACTAATATTTCTGGGTAACATTTATTAATAAACACAGTTTTTAAAAATTCACATTCTATTAGAAATTCATCAAACTTAGTTATACGAGCAGCTCTGACCAATTGTCCTTTCACTACAGATTTTTTCTGATGTTCGGGATGATAACTATTATAATGAAGAAAACTATTCGAGTATGATTTTTTTCTATGAATATTTGCAATATATGTTGCATTTTGTAAATCCTTCGTTAGGTGTACATCTAAATAATCAGTACTTTTCTCATCAATATTCGAAGTAAATTTAAAAAAATCTGTAGTTTGATTTATGTAAATTAAAAATTTATCTAAAAATTCCAAAGTACCATTCCACATCAGGCAAACGTCATCTTGGAACTGATGGTAAAATTTAATATGTTTAAAATATTGACTATTAAAAATATATTTTTTCTCCCAGAAAGCCATTACAAGATTTGCGTATGTGCCTCCACAAGGGGAGCCCATTGCTATACCTTTTTTCTGCAAATAATATTTTTTATCAAAAGTCAAAAAATTGTTGTTTAAGACAATTTCAAGGAGTTCTTTTATCAAATTAATTAATTCTTGGTTTAAACCTCGTTAAAATAACAATTCATTGAATGGGGAATAACAGTATAAAGATCACATACATCTATAGTGATCAAAATATCTTTCTCATCAAATAGAGCTTCATTAATGTGCTGTAAAAATGTCCATGAATCTTTGCATATATGTTCTTCATTCTTAATGATCTTTTTTAATTCATAATCAACATATTTAGCACAAGCTGATGTAATAGAATTCCGACCGTCTACTAGTGGTCTCATCGGCGGATCGCTCATATTCTTATGAATTTTTGGGTTTCCAAAAAAATATAGGAACTCTGGGCGAAATAATATTAAGATAGTTAAGCAAATTAATATCTATCCGTTTCTCTAAAAATAAATCATATAATTGAGAATTTATTTTTCTATAAGCTGTATTTAATTCATTGATAGATATCTGTTCATATGTATCAGTTTCCAAGATTGAATTTAACTTATATTTATAAATTTCATTACTCATTATAACAGCTCCTCCTCCTTTGTCTGGCTTCATGACTCTAACTTCTTGTTTTTTTAGATCTGTTAAAATGTTTTGTTCTTCAGGATATAAATTAGATTCACTGGTGGTTACTTTCCTATAATTATCTAAACATTTCAATTGATATTCACACATTTTCTCATACAATAAAAGTTTTGGATGCAAAGGTGGATTAAATATACTACTAATATTAAATTTACTAGATTCATTATAAATTTTATCATGATATATCAAGGAAAAAATAATTTTCCATAAAAATAATTTTAAGTCAGTCATAACTATAGTAAAATCTAAGGGCTTCGATGGAACGAAAGTATATCCTTTAGCTAACAAATTAGCTATATCTTGAGTTATTTCTAACTCTGACAAATTAAATACTTTAAAATCACCTCCTTCATTAGTTATAATATGTTGGTAATCTTCGTTATTTCCTACTTCCTCATAACTACTTTGAAAATCAAATTTGTTTCTACATACATTGAAACTATCTAAATTCATACATGATACATTATCATCCATCTTTGTATTATTAATGTCTATTAATGAATCATGCCCAACACATATTTCTTTTGAGTTCATCGAACATGAACAACTCAAGTTCTCCAATATTTGTGCTTTGGTTTGGCTCCTTAAAACCCCGCTGATGAATGATTAAAATGTGGATTTTTATTTCTAAGTCTTTCCGATCTTCTTAACTCTTCTTAACTTTAGTTTGGTTTGTTTGAATCTGTCGTCTACTAACTCTTCTTTTATGCCAAAGGCGGTAGCCAGTGTGGCCCTAAACCAAACCATTCATTTGCCCACCTTTTTCCCAAATCCCCAGAACAAAGGAGAAAGACTCCTGCACTCTTTGGACATTCACAGGATATTACGTTACTACTTGGATAAAACTAAGGCTTTCAGAAATTCTGACCAGCTCTTTGTAGCCTATGCTACAGGATCACAAGGAAAAGCTATCTCAAAACAGACCATTTCTAAATGGATAGGGCATTGCATATGTTTCTGTTACACGCATCATGGGAAACCGGTACCTGCTAACATTAGGTCCCACTCCACCAGGGCTACAGCTACATCATCAGCCTTTCTCAGGGGAGTGCCAACCAAGGATATCCTGGAAGCTGCAACTTGGAGTTCAGTGCACACCTTCACCAAACACTATGACTTACCTCTATATTCTAAGACTAGAGCTGGTTTTGCCACTGCAGTTTTGCAGGGCCTACTAGCTGCTCCTAACCCTGTTTAACTCCACCTCACATCCTTAGCTTTGGCAATCAACCCAGGTGTGATGACTGCAGCAGGGTAACACAATGAACATAGTACAGTTTTGTACCTACCATAAATGTAGATGTTCGAGTGTTCACCCTGCTGCAGTCCAGGTTACTCTCTCTCCATCCCCGCTGAACTAGCTGAACTTATCTATACCACTTTATCCTATTAAACCTCTGCAGTGTATTTGCTTGTGCCTAAGGGTATATTTTTATTTTTATCTAGCTATATATATATATATATATATATATATTTTTTTTTTTTTTTTTTTTTTTGCCTATCTATTGGGGGCACCAGACATCTGGGGCAAGAAAAACTGAAGAAAATGGCGTCGGATGCCTCTTATATACCCCTGGCACTCTGACGTCAGGGAAGAAGCGACAGCAACCAATGCCGGACCAAGACTTTGGAATTCAGGCCGACTGCAGGACCGCCTGACGGCAGGATAGCCCAAGTGTGATGACTGCAGAAGGGTGAACACTCGAACATCTACATTTATAGTAGGTACAAAACTGTACTTTCTCAGCCCATGTGGCTTTAGCAGGCCTCACTGGCTGCAACACTACAAACCTAACAAATCACACCCACAGCGTTTAACCACCACATGTCATATACCAGCACTGTTTGCTGTCTTGTTTGCCACACACTACTACCTACATACAAATATGCACATAACAACCTTCACCAGCATATATATGACCTCCCTTCACAAACAGTTGCAGTATGTCCCTTGCTCTATGCACATGTACAGATGCTAATATATCTGACACAGATATATCTCTCCGTATGTGTGTGCCATACACACACAAGGTCCACACTGTTGTATGTCCCTGGACCTCACGGCTGACCTGTTGGGCCTTGCTGCAACATGAACAGGTGTCACATGTGAGCACACAGTAATATTAGAGGGTGTGTATATAGCTGCAAATGCTAGATTTGCATACTAGCCTGGTACAGCAGTTGCCAATGCTAAACTACATGTTAATATGACTATCATGCATGTGTTACTCTGTCACAGCCATGTTTATATAGCTGTATGCGCTACTCCCCCAAACAGCCATTGCCCACACTACTGTACAGAACACAGATAACATGGATCAGATGTTTAACATTTAATGCTGAGCTACATATGTCACAGTTATGTCCCACTGCACACAGCTACACACTGATTTGTCCATGGCAGTAGTTATGCAGGGCATCTGTGCATAGATACGTACTGCTGCCACATATGGATGTTTCAAAGTATGTAGAGTACTCTTCAAATACATCTACTACATGCCAGTAAATACATATCTGTTACATACCTTTCCTTTGTATGTGTTGGTAGTATTAAGTTCCGTGTGTTTTTGGCTTTTTTTTTTTTTTTGGTTGATGTGGGTGGGTGGGTGTCTCTCACTCTGTCTCTGCCTCTATCTCTGTCTCTCTCAATATCTGCAATGAAATGATTGCATGTGTGGCCAGCAAGTGCAGCCTGCTTTTATAGGTATCTGCACATGTGCATGTGATGGCGTCTGCACCAGTTGGTGGCCACCATTTGGTAATTGCATGCAGCCTGCTGTGTGGTAATTGCAATACTCACTGTCATAGCAACCCAATGCTATAAATTGCTATGTCAGGTAGGCGTAGCCCTTCCAGCTTTCCAAAGTGGGGCCCATGCTTGTTTGCTGTGGACACCGTTGTGTAAGTCAGAAGGTTGGTATAGTTCTTATATCTGAAACTAGGGGTGTAGCCAGTGATTTAAATGTTGTACTCAGACCTGAATGTTGCCACTTCCAGTACACAGCTGTCAGTGTAGAATTGTACTCACCCCTACAAATGCTAACACAAGATACATGGGAGTATGTAGTTTCTTTTCTACTTATACAATTAACTGCCATACAAAAGTAGTTATTGAGATGTATTCATTTGGCACATGAACTGTTTGTAAACTGCTATACTGTGAATATTAATGTACTCACTTCTGCACAGTTTGTGCTTTTTTATTGTTGACATTAGCACAGGATGCTCCAGAAAACTGGACAATTCCAGTACTGCGTATGCCTGCCTACAACCTTGGTTAGGCCCTGAACACACAGGTATATTGTATATTTGGGTGGGGATGCAGACATACAGAGAGCATTATGTATTATTGTGTGAATGTTATCTTGCTGGACTTAAATGGTTGCTGTGTACCTGTTAGTTTAGCAAGGTAAGTAGTCTGTCTGCATAGCTCCCAACTGTGGACCTATCCAGATGGTAGCCAGACGTTAGGCTGTTATTCTGTGTCTGCAACGCACAGGTCTTTTCAGCACTGGTACAATGGCATTGTTAAGTCATTTGCTACCAGTACATGGCTACATCCTTTGGTATTTCAGTGTTGTACTCCTACATAAGGGTATGCTTGTGGAACTCCTTCCAAAGCTATTTGCACAGTGTGTAACAGCAGAAAAGCTGATATGCCTGTGTGTTTCTGCCTCGGCCAGGCCTCTGAAAAACTCAGGTACTTATTTGAACAGAGTGAGGTAAAGGTAGGTAAAAGTGAGGTACACCTTAAAAATATTAGGGACAGTAAGTGGTGACTTCAGGAGAACCAGTGCATATGAATTACTACACCTTTTATGAAGTACAAGTGGTGTCTAACTCCTACATATTGTCATTATTCATTAGGTGAAATACCCCACATTTCTGCCTAACGTCAGTACTTTTCAGGGGATTCAGAGGGACACAGCTAACATATGTTTCAAAATCAGGGACATCCCTGATATGTAGTCACAGTTGGGATGCATGTCCTCTGCCCTAGTCAGATATGCCAGTGTTTGTCCTGCTATGATACTGTGTGGGGGTTGTAAAGTGTTGCTGTAACATCATTTACTGCTAGAATGGCTGGTTCTCTTATCACAGTCATGTAATTCAGTTCCACAACAACTGCTGGTAAAGTTCCACAGAACAGGTTTTGTGTTATGGCATTCCTATTTTTCCTTTGCATTCACTCATTCTGATGCATGATATATCTATTTCAGCAACAACCTGCTGTATATCTACTGTGGCTTAGTGCTACTTCATGCAGTCTAGTGTGTCCAAGGTCCGGGGTTCAAGACTGACAGAGGTGTTTTATTTTTGCTGAGTAGAACAAGGGCCCTCACATGCAGGGTGACTAAGGCACTTTTAAGCAGTTATAAGCGGGTTTGCGCGGGTTTGAGCAAAACTTAGCAATGCTTAGCTAAGTGCACACTCGCGCAAACCCGCTAACTACTGCTTAAATGTGCTTACTCCCGCTAACCCTCACGCTCATTTCTTTGAAAGAAAAGAAAATGGGGAGATAGGACAGTGGTGAAAAAGGGGCACAAAGAGGGAAAGACAGTAGGGAAAACAGCTCTGGATGTGCAGGACGGGTGGTAGGAAAGGACCATAGCTGCCCATTTCTTTTACAGCAACAGCTGTGCATATGCAATAATTTTGGAGGGAAATATGAAACCTTCCACCCCTGAGAGAGGGGTGAGGACAACAAAGTATGTTGTACTGCCAATTGAATTACATTTTATATGTCCAGCAGACGTGTGCAAAATGGGCAGCTGTGTGTGGGGCATCATTTTTTTTGGGAGCAGATTGCCCTTTTTTATTCTTTTTCCAGGTGAGAGTGGAATGTGGGGTAGGGGATGTAGGTATATTTGGGGAGGCAGGTTGGGGAGGTAAACAGACAAGACAAACAAGATGCATACAGGTGTGGAATATGACACATGTGGGGGGTGAACAACATTGACAGGGAAGGATGTTTGGAAACCGCAAGCCCATGAGCCCACAGATGGCGACAGTGGAACTGAGATCCCCACCCATGGGCAATCACCACTGCACCTTCACAGACCAGAGGGAGGCTGTGCTGGGGGCTGCGTAGGAGGGGCAGGCTCCCCCATGAGTCTCGCCACTCATGCCTCAAGCTGGCGTAGAGGATCAGTGACAGAATGCTGGATCTCCCTATGCACCACAGCCCGGACCGTTCAGAGGGTGAGAGGAGGCCCTCCTCTGCCCACGCTTGCACAGGGGGGACGAGCCCCATCCCCTGCAGTGCTTAGACCCGAAGGTGGAACAGGCCCAACAGAGGAGGAGGTCCCGGGCTGGGCACCAGACCTGATGCTGCCAGGTGCCATCGCCAGCTGAGGTGGGATAGGTGGGTCCACTGGGACCGGCCTTCCCATACGTTCTATGTTTAGGAGGATTTAATGACAATATGGGTTGGTAACAGCCAACAGCATTCCAAATTAGTTGTAACAGCATGCAGTAGTATTCCCATTAACCCAACACACCAGAGTTCCAACAGCTGAACAGCAAGCATAACACATGCATATATAGAACAACAGTGGACATTCCAACAGCATGCAGGATTCATTGCTGGCAACAGGCCACCAAGATTGTGGTATTTGAACAGGGCCCATGCATCAAAGTAAATGCAGATATTTATAAACCAATAGGACATATGTCCCAACAAATGTTTTGAGATTAGTCATACCCATTGAGGTGTGGAATTGCATTCTTTATGCACATACAGTAGGGTGTGAAAAGATACCTCCATTAACAACTTATATATACTTATAGTTTACACTGCATTCCTATTGACTGCAGGTATATATTCCCTACATGTATTATTACACTAGGCAATGTCCGTTAGATTGTGAAATGGGTTTTGCTAGTTCTTTATATACCTGACCTGTATCTGACATACAAACTGTCCAGGATGCAGATGTTACTGCTACGTATTTATATATTATATTTATATATCTACATATCTAGATGTGTTCAGGTGACATTATCAGTTATATTTTAACAGCCCCCTACATTTCTAGCAGCACACTGACATTTCTGGGGAACACAGTAACAAGCTACTCATGTGCCAGATTAACCTGTACATGCCGGCCATGAACCAACAGTTGAGGACTGTATATATGCTTAACAGCTACTGGCACTCCCTTCATCCACTTTATATGGGCCTACACAAGTGTGGGTTGACAGCGCTTACTACAACAGTACTATTTCTATAATGCAAGAGTACAACAACATATCAAAGAAAGTGACACGAACACACTCCAGGAATTATACCTTTATTAATTACATAACACACTTTTCTAGAGGCTCTCTCATTTATTTAATATAACAGTGCATGCAGAAGACTTATTCAAGACGTATTATACCTTTATTAATGGGTGACAGCACTATTTTTCAGGCTCTCACTTATTTTATTTAACAGTACATGCAGTGAAATTATTCAAGACTTATTATACCTTTATTAATGGGTTACAACACTCTTTTTCAGGCTCTCTCACTTATTTTACATAACAGTACATGCAGAGAAGTTATTCAAGACTTATTATACCTTTATTATTGGGCTACAACACTTTTTTTCAGGCTCTCTCACTTATTTTACATAACAGTACATGCAGAGAAGTTATTCAAGACTTATTATACCTTTATTATTGGGCTACACACTTTTTTTTCAGGCTCTCTCACTTATTTTGTATAACAATACATGCAGAATAATTACTAACCTGCCTGGTGGTGCAGCCTTAGCAGCCTATCTGCATAGGCTTGCTGATTCGCAGCACGGACACCTGCAGCTGTGAAGTAAATGAAGTGATATTGAGACATACCTATCCATAATATAGACTACAATAGCAATTCTTACATACTTCATTCCATGGCTTCCTACTCAGTAGTGGGGCATTTTCCATCCCATGGGCCTCCTGTATCCACTGGTTCAGTCAGTCCTCCTTGTGTCTCTTCAGGTCTGAGTAGGGGTGTCTGACCTGCTCACCAGTCCAAGGGATGCCTGTGGCACTGGTGAGATCATGAGCTAGACGGTTCCAGGCTTCCGCTTGTATTGGGTGCCTTGGAACTGGCCTTGCAGGAGTCTCTCCTCATGATTATGGACGAGGAGCCAAACCATTACTTTTGACTCCTCAGTGATCCAACGTTGCGCTCGAAATCGAGAGCCCTCTCCAACACTGGCCATGCTGACTGCAGATGGGAGCTACAACCAGTTATGTCAAGTATTCCCGCCTATGGAGCTTAAATATGCCTCATTTCCCACACTTATCTGTGATTGGCTGGTTTTGAGGAAACTCAGCTGAAAGCACACCTGCTTAGCAATGGGTAAACTTCTATTGATATGTATGTGTGTGTTGAAAGTGCATGCATATGAAAAGCTGTCATGGCTTAGTGGTTCAGTTCTGTGATTTTGGTGCACAATATCCCGGGTTCGAGGCCTGTCATTGCCTTTTATTTTACGACTGGCCAGACCGGCTAGGAGGTGTGGCTGTGTTTAGCCGACTTTGCTCAACCTTGCCCAACGTTGCTCGATGTTGCCCGACGTTGCCCGCCGTTGCGCTGGTTAGCGCTGTGCGCAGCTACGCGCATAACATGTTCTGTTTGCGCTATTTCACACGATGCACAGCTCTGCGCAAAGCTATTGCGCTGGTTAAAGCAGTGTTAAGCTATGCGCAATTATACTAAAATGTGCTTAATACTGGTAAACTTTGCTTAGCAGTGCTTCACATTGCTTAAGATTCGTTACTTATGCATTCATCAGTATGCATTACCATTTCACTTTCTTATATATATATATATATATATATATATATATATATATGTAAAATTCGTTCACTACTACATAGGCCATTTCAATGCTTTTTACTACAATTTCAATGATAAATGTCAGGAATTCTTTTCATATACAGATTTCAAACAGAAAATAAAAAGGGGAGTGGTGGGACTCGAACTGGGAATGCCTCCTCTTTGTGCGAAGGTTCTATCACTACGCTATTGCTGTTTTGCTTAATTTGCATATAAGTATCTTATTATCCTCTTCGATGTCTTGACTGCTAACTGTAGCTAAGCAGTGGGCAAACCCGCACAAACACGAGCAAATACGGGCAGCTATATTGGGAATAATAATAAAAAAAATAAATAAAAGTTTTACATTTTATAATTGTACTGGGGTTTAGAATGTGAGGGAGTGTAATGTTGGGTATGTACACATTTGAGCGGACTCGCTCATGTCAG
This sequence comes from Protopterus annectens, assembly GCF_019279795.1. Taxonomy (NCBI): domain Eukaryota; kingdom Metazoa; phylum Chordata; order Ceratodontiformes; family Protopteridae; genus Protopterus; species Protopterus annectens. Next base: position 745,425,296 of record NC_056751.1, on the reverse strand, counting down.
TTGACATTTCCCAATTGTGAGACTTGCAGGGGGGTGGATTTTTGGACTGCTCGGCAGTCCAACACGCCCCCCCCCCTGCACTCGTGCATGCTCCGTGTTAGCCTTTGAGTTGGGGCAGCGCGCCCTCATTAATATGCATGGCACGCTGCCGTCTTACTCTTAGACTGGTGTTTCCGTGTAAGACTACTTTAGTCTTATACTGAGGATTCGTGAATCCTGGGGATAGTGTTGCGTTTGTGTTACATTTAAGTCGGACAGAGCAGATTTACATTCATGAATGGTTGGAGCTAGTAGAGTTGCTTGGACTGAGTTATTTAGTGGGATGAGTTAACCTGGTTATCAAAGAGGATGGTGGCAAAAGGATACCAACCAAAAGAGGGAAAGGTGATTGTTGCCCTTTTTACAAAAACGTTTAAAGTTTTTGAGTTAAAGGAAATAAAAACAAATACAATAAATTTGATACTGACACTTGGTTAACAAAAGTCAAAAAAGACAGTGGAGGAATTCAAATGGAAAATAATGTTGAACAAGTCCAAGGGTTTTGTTATTGCCCTTTCTGATTCTGTTTTGGCCATAGTTCATAAATATATTTGTTTTCTTTGTATTGCAAAGCATGTGTGCCATCAGTACATGCTGAGTTGAGTTCTGGGAAATGGCACCATTGAATGAGGATGTTCATCTTATAGGTTCATAGGTTCATACTAGGCTATCTGCCCTAGGGCATTTACAAGCCTAGCCAGAGTGTTTGCTTTCGCCACCCATTTTAAAATTAATTTTGCTATGCCCTTTTTCGAGGTTAGTATACTGTGCATCTGTCTAACAGTGACACAGAAGTGATACCCGAAGTAAATCTACGATCTCCCATCCACTCATCAAGATTCCTCTTGAAGAGAGTCAATGAGGGACTCTGCTGAACCTGGACTGGGATTTTATTCCAGAGTGAAGGGAGCCTCTGGGTTATGAATCTGTCCCTCCAGCATGTCCTACTTATTTCACTGTTGAGGTTCAAGTCTTTCAAGTGCGTAGCTCGATGGGATTTGGATTTTCTGAGGTGCAGCATGTCCATTAATTCCAGGTTGGACATGGCTTTATACGTCAGGCACAGATTGCCTCTGAGCAGGCGATATGCCACTGAGTAGAGCTGGAGTTTCTTTAACCGGGCAGCATATGGCATCTGTTTGAGCCCTTTGATCCTCTTGGTGGGGTACTTTTGGGGTCTTTCCAGTTGCTGCAGGTGTCTGGTAAGGTACATCCCAAAAGGGGCATTGTACTCAATTATGGGCCTGATGAGGGATGAGTAAAGAGGCATGATGACCTCCCCTGATCTAGATGTGAATCCCTTCATGATTAGGTGGGCTATATAAAAGGATTTTCTAACCACTTTGGCCATGTGGTTGTCGAATGAGAGATTGCTATCAACTTGGGTCACCAGGTCCCTAATTACTTCTTCCGTACTTAATGGATTACCATCTATGTGGTAATTTCTGGGCACTTTGTTTTTGCCGAAGGGGATGACTATACACTTTTTTGTGTTTAGCTTGAGGCCTTGGCTCTGGCACCAGTTGTCTGTTTCTATGAGGCCCTTTTGTAGGATGCTTGTGTCAGCTGGAGAGTCGATTATGGTGCCCAGTTTGCAGTCATCTGCGAACTTGGTCAGCCACAGTCCTTCCGTGTTGGCCTGTACCTCCGAGAAATATATACCGAACAAGAGAGGTCCCAGGACTGAGTCTTGTGGGACGCCACTTGTAACTGGTTTGGAGTCTGACATGGCTCCAGCAATTCTAACCATGTGAGTTCTGTCCTTGAGCCAGTTTGCATCCCATCTAATGACATAGGGGTTTATATTTAAGCTGGTGAGCTTATCTATAATACCCGAGTGGGGTATTGTATCAAAGGCTTTTGCGAGGTCCAGGTAGGCTGTGTGGACCACCTTCCCCTCGTCAATGTCCTTGGTGACTGTTTCAAAGAAATCAACCAGGTTTAAGAGGCAGGATCTGCCCTTAACAAAGCCGAACTGGGTAGGATCCAGTGTCTGTAGGTCCCCAATATCTTTATTTATGAGGTCCATGATGATCCTTTCCATAGCTTTGCAGACCAAGCTAGTCAGGCTTATGGGGCGATGGTTTCCAGGATCCGTTGAGGTACCACCTTTGTGAAGAGGGACCACTGTTGCTGTACGCCACTCTTTGGGTACATATCCTGTAGTAAGGCTGACATTGAACAGTAGTTTTATGTTTGGGTTTAGTTCTTCTTGGAGTTCATGTAGGACGCAGCCCGGGACACTGTCTGGTCCTATTGATGCTGTGTTTTTTGCTTTGGAGAGGGCGGCTCTTACCTGAGCATCTGAGATGTCAGGGGGGCAGCACTCTGCTGGGATAGATATTTGCCCTTTTGGTGGGGAAGGGGGGAGAAGTTTGCGCTGAACCGGTCAGCTAGGATGTTGGCAATGTCTGTGGGTTTGGTGTATTTTTTGTCATTTTGGACTAATTCTGAGCATATCTGGGAATTCCCACCCCGGTTTCTAACATAACTAAAGAAAGCCTTGTGATTATCCTTAGTGTCCTGTGCAATTTTTCTCGAAGCTGGCCTTAGATGATTTTATGAGTGCCCGTAGTTTTTTGCTAATACTGATCAGAGATGCCTTCCCTTTTTGGGATTTTGCTCTATCATGTAGTAGCTTCCTCCTTCTATTGTATAGTTTGTTTATGGCTGGGGTCCACCAGACAGGACGCCTGCCTTTGGAGGATTGGGTCTTGGTTTTTTTTGGGATTGCATGATCCATGCATTCCTGAAGGTGTTCATAGAATGCGTTTATAAAGGATTCTGCAGTCTGGGCCGTATTTTCCACAGGCCCGGGGGCTTTGAAGGATTCCACCTCGGTTTTGAGGAGTGTAAAATTTGCTTTAGAGAAGATTTTCACTGTGGTTTTCTGGGTAGGGGCTGGGGTCGGGATGTGAATATCTAGTGAGATTAGTTTATGGTCTGATCTTAACAGTGAGGGATACACTTCTAGTCTGGAGCATAGAGTCCCCATGTTGGTGATGATCAGGTCCAGTATGTTTTCCCCTCTTGTGGGAGTGGTAACAAGCTGTTCCATAGCATTTGAGTTTATAAATTCTAGGAACCTTTGGGCTAGGGTGTTGGAGCTAGAGTAATGCTCCCAGTCTATGTTTGGGTAGTTGAAGTCGCCCAATATAATGGTGTTTGGAGAGACCTTCATATTTTCCAGTGTTCTCAGGAAGGCCGAGTGGGGTTCCTGGGTTTGGGAGGGTGGTCTGTAGCAGGCTATAAACTGGAAGGCAGTTTTACCCACTGTTAGTTGCACATGGATAGTCTCTGATGCTTCGTGCTGTGCCACCAACCTGGAGGTGTGGGTATCTTTGACGAATATTGATACTCCCCCTCCTTTTGTGGTTCGGTCCAAGTTTTGGAGCTGAAAAACATGGTATGATGTATAACCTGGTAGTGCTGGGGTGCTCTCGGGAGCCTTGAACCAGGTTTCTGTTACTGCACAGATATGAGGTATAACCTGGTAGTGCTGGGGTGCTCTTGGGAGCCTTGAACCAGGTTTCTGTTACTGCACAGATATTGATGTTCTCCATGCTAAGGAGAGTTTTGAGTGTGTGCATCTTGAGGTTTAGACTTCTGGCATTGAGTAGCATTATTACTAGTTTCTTAACCCTTGTGATACCTATGGAGGTGGGTTTGTCTTTTGACATCTTAAATATGGTTGAACTGTTATGATAAAGTTGCATAAAGTTAACATGTTAGAGCACCAGTCGAGCACCAGTCACTTAGATTTTCTGGTCTAAATTTTGAACTGTTGTTATGTAGAGTAGCTAATATGCCTTATGAAATACCAGGGAATTAAATGGTATAATACCCTGTTTTACTTTCAGCACCGAAACAGTGGGTCAGAGATGCTTACTTTATTCCCTTATCAACTGCAAATAATCATTAACTGAAGTCTTTGAATTTTTGTAGCAAAGTGAAGCAGGTACTCAAGCCACCTTAAGGATTTCTTTTTAATTCCTGCAAGGTATAAAAAATTATACAGTTATGGGCTGTAGTCTCTCATTAAATCCATGCTTTGGAGATAATGCTTTCTGTACTTTTTTCAGTTTGAATTTGCTCTATGCCTTTATACAACAGTTATTGAGCCAGCTTTGTAAACATCGTACCATGGTTTTACCTTCACTCAGTATTTTAGGTTGGGGCACCTGGATCTGTTTTTTATGTTCTAGCATCTAGTTTCTGAGGAAGTGACTGCGGCCATTTTACCAGGAAGTTGCTTTGCAGCTCTTATTATTTTTATTCCTTCTTCATGGTAAGCCTTTTTCAACTTGTGACACTTTGTAGTCACGGTTACCTAGCAATTCTTGTATTTTTGGTACTGTTTTTATATCGTAGTGTTAAATTGTAGTAACAATTTTATTATATTTGTGTAATCTGTCTGCTTCAGTAATGCCACAGTTATATAAGCTGCTTTAAGTAGCAATTTAATTTCAGAAAATTTTGGGATGCTGTTTACTGTAGTTCTTTTTAACGTTGTGTAAAGAAACATGACTTTATACTAGTGGATTTGATGGAGACTATCCTCCAGGTGACACTGGAAACAGTGTTTGCAGCCATTTTTTCAGTTATTTAGTCATTCTGCATGCATTGCCCACCTCTACCTTCTCACTAATGATGCACTTTGCACTCTAATGTATAACTGTGGTAACTTGACATGCTGTGCCTCATCTGTGACCCTGCATAAGAAAGTTAAACACTCTTCAGTAGAAAAAAAATGTTCTATTTAAAAAAGTTAAAAAAGTCCTTTTTTCCCCAGGTAATTTTGTGCAGCTGTTGTTGTGGTAAATGACCCAAGTCATTCGCACTAAGCTGTTGTGGAACCGAGCCAAGTTGGTAGCCACTGCATCACATATCTGTTAGTTGTTACTATAGTTTTACTGACCTTTGTACCCTTTTTTATTGATATTGTATGTATACAACTGTCTTGTTCATCCTGGTGTTCTAGACCCTTCCTACAAAGTGATTTCGTTAGCAATAGTTAGTACTTCCTATGTCACGTGACACAAAATATCATGTAGTCTTAGTTTACCTCATTGGCTTCTGCCAACCTCATAACAGTTGGAATATTGAAGCAGTGCAAGAACTGCCTCATGCTAACTGACTGTTGGATTCTTCCTGTAAATGATTTCATATGGGAGAGATGCAAATATCTACTAACCTTGGAGGCCAGCCTATCCTTAAAAACTGTCGACTGTAACCAGCATGCTTTTTTAACACTTTAAATTATCATTTAAGATGCAGGCAGATATACATTAACAGAAAAGAAAACTAACAATATTAACATTGATTTCATATGCACACATTGTACATCACATATCTTTTTTCTTTATAACTATCATCAGTGCACCATTACAGAAATTGCTGAATTCCTGCCTTCCCTTAAACCTCACTCCTCTTCCTCCTCCTCCTGAACATTATTCTACATGTATTGTTCCCACAATGTCCATTTATTTGTATGTAATTTGCTCTTTACCTTTTTCTAAAGATTTCTGTTCAATTATTGTATCTAATTTGTAATATATTGTTACCAGCACATTGTCAGTTTCAACAGCCACCTCACACAACCATGCTTACCATATCCTAGACAAATAAATAAGCCTTTGTAGGCTGAAGTACCTAAAAAGCCCCTGTCAAATTCCCAAAGGCTTCCTAGACCAAGGTTTTGTATACGGGACAATCAGCTTCATACTTACAAGCAAACAACTTAAGACAAACGCTATAGAAAACACATGAAAAATGGGTCACACAAATGGTAGGCCAAAGCCATTAAGGCTGCATGGCTGCGACAATGCATTTGGTGACATCTTAGTCACAACTGACTCCACAGTGGGACACAGATATACCACTCACCAGGCTGAACAAGGACAGAATGACAGCTCATGTGACAGGATCCACAGTGTCACTAGGGCCCTCAAGTCCCTTCAACCTAAATACACATATGACGTTGTCATTGTGCAAGTGGGAATGAATGACTTTTTAGAGAAGGTCAGTCTCCTTAAATTACATGCATACATACATAGCTGGTCAAAGTCAAAACTATATAAAGGTAGCACTGCCCAGTGCTGGAACCCTAAACAACAAAATTGCACTCCTTGCAGACATTCCTAACTCTTGAAAACTCTTGAAAATATATATGCCTGCATAGTTATTGAAACATAGTTTCAGAACAGTGATAGAATGCCACAGTGCAGGCTTTCAGTGCCTACCACTCCTTTAAACCTAACGCAAAAAATAACAATGCTTTGGAGGGGAATGTCTGTATTCCTGAAAAAAGCTATCTCACTAGACTCTTATGTTAGGAGAATGACCTGGAAACCCCCCCCCCCCAAATATCCTTTTCGTGTTAAACAGAGATCCGTGCCATATGATAGCCAAATACTGTGTCCCCTCTCATGATACCTGGAGCCTACAAACAAACTGACATCCCTTCCTATCAAGCCTAACACTATTTTATTGAGAGACTTCAACTATTCCTTCATTAACTGGGAAACCTTCACCACCACAAATAGTATTCACAAAGATTCCTGGACTTCATTAATGCCAGCTCTCTAGACCAAATTTTTCAAGTTCCATCTAGGGGTACAAAAATATTGGACCTGGGGAGGTGACAGTTGTAGCAAGTTCAGCAGCCATCTCCATCTGTAGAATCTTCAGGCGTGCCCAATTAAGTTGAGAGATGCAATCCCTACAATGTGTCCTGAGTCTGCCTCAGGCTTTCATTCCAATGGCCATGGCTCATTCGCCTCTTAGAGAATATCCTTACAGGATGCCCAAACCATGTCAGTTGATTCCTCTCAGCATGGATGAATAATGGCTGTACTTTGGGGTCTGTCAGTATTGCTAAGTTCCTCATTTTCCTGGAGGGTAAGTTGTTTACCCAGCAAAGAAACTTCATTTCTGTCACTTGAAATTGTGATCTCATCCTTTCATTCACAACTCAAAACTCCTGGCTGTATGTGAGGATTGGGGCAAAGACTGTTTTTTAAATCACTGACCTTAAACTCAGCTCTGATTTTACCATCACAATCTCATAGAGCCTGCAGTACTGCTGCTATTGCACCAGATTGCTGATCAGTTTCCTGGTTCCCCTCTGCCTTCTGTCATCAAGTGGGTTGTTGGTCTAGGGGTATGATCAGTAGAGTGCTTGGACTCCTCCACATGAAGCAGCTTCTTCCCCCTCACTTGCATAAATCAATTGGCTCTTTATTGGAAGAGAACTATGACTTCTGATTTGGATATGTCCCCCCCCCCCCATCCGTTGCACACTGGAGTATGCAGTCCATTGAGGCTAAGAGGGCACCTTCATCTGCAGATTGGAAAAATGCAGCTTTTATGTCGCCAAACTAGATTGTCTCCAGACCTTGGCTGCACTTTATCTTGTCCATGCAAATAACAAACAAGATGGGGAAATGATTCATCCTTGGCCAAGTCCTACTCCCTCCACAGTCTCTAAGGAGGGCAAATTCTCAAATACAGGAACCAAATGTTATACAGCAGTCCTTGGTTACAGCACTGTTGCATCTCTTCCCACAAGACTGTCCTGAGTATACTGTTATGTGCCATCTCCAAGTCCAGAAAGCATATACAGATAGTAATGGCAAACTCCTGTGATTCCTTCAGCATCTGTTCATGGCCAAAGACTTGATTCTGCATTCCATGATCAGGATACAGACTGCTTGACTTCTCAATATAGTCTGCTTTCTAGCATGTTGGGATATGCTTTCCTACTGAGGCCAATGATATTAACTCTGTAGAACTGGAACATGTCTTGTCCCCTTTTATTTGAAAATGGGGACAACTACCCCAGTTTTCTAATCCATAGGTACTGTTCTAACCTTCCTTGCAATGTTGAAAAGTTGTGTTATGCGCAGTAAACCAATAGTATTCAGTACCTTCATCTTTTCTGGGCAGATCTGATTCACTCATACAGCCTTCAACAGTTACCCCATCTACTGATATGGATCCATTTCCACCTTCTGCTTCTGGCCCTGCCTCCTCAGAGGAGGGCATTTCCATCACATTCATGACCTCCTCAGAGTTTTCTTCCACTTTTCAACAGTGTCCTCAGTTAAGGTCAGTGTTTCTCTAATATTGCTTTGAACAACCTTGACAGTATCCTGCCTCTTTATCCCGACCCTTGATGGTTTGCCAGAATCATGTAGATGATTATCAAAAGCAATTATCCACGAGCTTGTTAAATCCTTCCCACTCTCAGTCCTTTGCTTTTGTAACTGCTGCAGTTGCTACTTTCCTGGCTTGTTTGTACCTATTAGTCAAATCTGGGGACATCTCTATTAACATTATACCACATGGTTCTTTCTTTACCCTGACATCTTCTGTTCTACTGATGTCCGCAGATAGATTGTAAGGTTACGACCTTGACAAGCACTTCTCATTTTTGGCCACAGGTCTTTCCTGCTTAATTTGCTGTTGAAGTCTTGAAAAGGGCCCATGACATGACTTGCCCAGGTATATGGTAGAAGCTCCTTTAGAGTTGGGAGTTGAAATGTTTAAGCACAGAATTGTTGCCTAAGCATGCCTAGGACACCCTCACAATATTTTAGGTTTTCTGATTCTGTCCAGCTACTTCCCCAACCTTCTTTTTTTTTCCACAAACATGTTTATTAAAATTATACATATGACAAAGGCAATCTCACATGTATGTAAATGAAAAACATACAAAATGATGATATCACTTTAGTTGCAAAGAGTTTACATCACAAACACCATTGAAACAACTGTAGTTATAAACATTACACATCACTTATAAACCATCCAGTCATTGTCAGTTAAACATTATATAACTCATTCAAATCCTGCCTCTTAAACCTTGTTCCTGCTCTGCATATATTGTTCCCACAATTCCCATTTTTTTTCCTATGTAGTTTGCTCCTTCTCTTTTCTAAAGATCCCAGTTCCAGTTGTTTTATGTTTGTTACTTCCCCAATCACCTTGACCCAATTCACCACCAAATTGTGAGAATTTGACAGTGCAGCACATCTCTTTACTTGGTTGTCTACAACATAGTGCCTTGCATTTGAAGCTAGGACTCCAAAGTTTGAATACTGACCTTTGCCTCAAGGTCCTGTGTTACCAAGTGCAGTTATTAGCATCCTTCTATTTAAGCATGATGCTTTTTATGGACAGTCCATGACTAGCACAAAAATCCTAAAACAGTTCACCTCTTTGGTTCATATCAAGCAAGTCTTTCTTTCCAATCATTTCCTTCCAGGTAGCTCCTTCATTCTTCACATAAATGTTGTAGTCTTCCAGTAGAGATACATCATTTATAGGTGGTAACCTATCGGGCAGTCTATCCACAGTCTCTAAGAGGTCATATACTTTGAATACCTGCTCCTTTCTATGTATTACAGCTACCTGGAGCAACCCTCTCATTTACTGACACAAGCCTCAACTAAAGGCACCTAATCTGGGGCTTGAGTATAAACACACCTGACTGAGTCCTCTCTTCAGGGTACCTTCAGAGTAGGAGAAATGACTATGTCCATTTAAGAAGTCTGATTTCATACCCTATCGTGTGTGTATTGGTAAAGCTATTAAAATGCAGATGGTACTCTTAGTGCCTTGTATACAAGCTCAGACTCTTTTCTCATTTGTGAAGACGCATTTCCATTTCCAGGGTTTGTACTTTTGCAATCTGTCATACATTTTCTTGCTACTTAACAGCTGACCACCATCCTTCACCTGCATGGTAGCTCCATGAAGTTTGTTTGGGCTGAGGGTAACCAGGCTACATGTATTACCCAGCCACCAGGAGGTCACCTCTAAAATTCATCCTTTGGTCTAGCTCCAGCAGTGAGCCCTGGTATCCCTACTCCAAGCAAAAAACTGATTATTTTATTAAACTAAAATGGGAGACATTCTAAGTCTCTGTCTGGTAACGTCTCTCACACTGGTTTAAAAATGGTGATCCTGCCAGGAGAGTAAAGCTGCAGACAGCATAACTAATAGTAATTTTAAGGGTACAGAGATCCCATCACCATCATAAGACTGCTGTCCTAGGAAAAACAGAAACATGTTTTTTTAATAATTTTATTTACTGCAAATGTTAGCTTTCTGATTAATATACAAGTGATCTTTGCTTCATTTTTTCTAAATTATGTGTTTTGACATTTTCTGTTTTAAAATTTCATTTGGGAATCAGAGTCAGCTTTGTGTATATAAATATTAGACTGATGTTTCAATATTATATCTTATGGATCTTCAGAATACACTGAAGAGTAAAATAAAAACAGTTATAGGAGATGAAAATGTTTCATGTGTTCCTTATGGACTTGCAGGTTGACCTAATACACTGCTAGTCAAAAGCCATGAAGGAGAGAATTGTTTTATGTTGTTTATTGTATATTGACAATCTGATTGTCACCTGGAATGAGTATTGTGTTTTGAAAGTAAAGCAGCTGGGGTTAAACGTGGAGGCAACTTGACAGCCTAATTTGCTGAAAATAACATTTTCTTTGATGTGAGAAAGATGTGCTATTTGGTAACTAGAGAAAGTTATTACCACTACAGAACATGTGAGGCAGTAACAAGCCAAATGCGGGATAGTAGGAAATTGCAGTTGCTTTTAAATTTTGTGATTACGGCTGTATTAAACATATGGGAGATATGACTGGATGTAATCTGTGACTGGACTTCCATACAACCCACCCCTTTAAAAAATATACCAAGTATACAGGGGCTTGTTAAGAAGTAATGTGATTTCAGTTACCACCGCTAAGAAGCAGTTTTTTTCCTTCTTCTTCATTGGTTGGGCCATGTTTCAGAGATGGCCTTCTATTCAGTGTTGCAGTACCATGACGTCCCATGTACTGGCAGTGGCTGTAAGCTTTTCTGTACAGGCTGGGTGTCTGGTCATTGGGCGGAATCCAACCCATATGTAAAGAATACTGCAACATAGAAGAAAAGAACATCTGTGGTTATGGTAAGATTTTACACAGCTATTCTTTGTCCATCATTCTGTCTATCTAAAAAGCATCTTAACTGATTGCGTCTTTGGTAGTCTGTATCCACGGACCTTGACAGAGCAATCACTGATGTAACCTGAGTAGTAAAATGGCAGAGCTACCTTTGGTAGTTATAATCTTTATGCTGAAACTTCTCCCATCCACTTCCTTATGTTGCAAAGAGATGGTGTGTTGGAGAACTCATAAGACCTTTAATATATGTTGAGTTCTCCAAACTGCTAGTTATACCAACAGATTTAAGAAGGTTTGATATCATTTGGCTTGGCCAAACATCTGGTTTAAGACCATCTGTCTAGTAAGCTGAGCTGAGCCCTGTAACCAAATTGTTTTTGACTTCATTAACTATGTAAACTCTGTTAAGCATACTGAAATGGATTGTTAAAGACTATGGGAGGGATGTAGCATCCTATCCAAATCCACATCACACTCACTGCACTTGAACTATCTAATGCAGTGGCTCACAGCATAGGTAGACTATGGCCCCTCCTCCCTCTTTGTTTATTATTAAGAAATATGTTAGTCTCTGTACAGATAGCAATCACTGCACAAATGTGCAGTGTATCCATTCACCATTTTTTTTTAAATTTGGCCCACAGAAAGTAATTGAGCACACTAGAAGTTAATGGTGCACACGTGTCTGCAGCTTCTGCAAGTTAACATTAATATGCACTGTCAGAGTTGCCTTTGAATTGAATTGTCCCTAGTGCATGCATACAGTATTTGATATGTCAGTTGTACTATGAATATCCAGAAAACTAGCTACAGACATTCATTCGCAGGTCAGTCCATTCTGATTCATCCCATTGTTGTACACTACACTGGAGGACTAGCAACAATCCTGAGTTTATTTGAAGTTTGCCTTCTGCTGTCAGATATTTTTGTGAGTGGGTATGTATGTGTGTGTAGAAGTTTTTCTCTATCTGCTCTGAAATTTACATGGTCTGTATCAGTGTACATATTTTGTGACATAGGTCACACCCAGTAGGAATAATCTGTGGCCAGATAAAGTAAGTATGGATAATTTACATTTCTTTTATTTAGTTGCCATAGCAATTTCCTGTATTTCCTGTTGCATATTTCTGTGAGATCTCTGTTTTAGATTCTATTCCATGAATGTTTTAGTAGTAGAGATTTTATCTGTAAAGACAGCTGTTGGCCTTACTTGTAGTCAGTAGATGTAACAAGTCTACACACACATATATCAATATACAAATGTAGATATTTAGATAGGTAGACATTTATGTGTGTACAGATACACACACACACACACACACACACACACACACACACACACACACACACACACACCTCTGTTATGTAAGTACTGTACGTGCTTGCATTATTATTGTGTACAGATACACACACACACACACACACACACACACACACACCTGTTATGTAAGTAATGTACGTGCTTGCATTACTATTGTGTACAGACACACACTCTGTTATGTAAGTACTGTACGTGCTTGCATTATTATTGTGTACAGATACACACACACCCCTCTGTTATGTAAGTACTGTACGTGCTTGCATTGTTATTGTGTACAGACACACACACACACACACACACACACACACCTCTGTTTGTTATGTAAGTACTGTACATGCTTGCATTATTATTGTGTACAGATACACACACACACACACACACACACACACACACACACCCCTCTGTTATGCAAGTACTGTACGTGCTTGCATTGTTATTGTGTACAGACACACACACACACACACACACACACACCTCTGTTATGTAAGTACTGTACATGCTTGCATTATTATTGTGTACAGATACACACACACACACACACATACACACCTCTGTTATGTAAGTACTATACGTGCTTGCATTGTTACTGTGTACAGACACACACACACACACACACACACACACACACACACACACACACACCTCTGTTATGTAAGTACTGTACATGCTTGCATTATTATTGTGTACAGGTACACACACACACACACACACACACACCCCTCTGTTATGTAAGTACTGTACGTGCTTGCATTATTATTGTGTACAGGTACACACACACACACACACACACACACACACACCCCTCTGTTATGTAAGTACTGTACGTGCTTGCATTATTATTGTGTACAGGTACACACACACACACACACACCCCTCTGTTATGTAAGTACTGTACGTGCTTGCATTATTATTGTGTGCAGGTACACACACACACACACACACACACACACACACACACACACACACACACACACACCTCTGCTATGTAAGCACTGTACGTGCTTGCATTATTATTGTGTACAGGTACACACACACACACACACACACCTCTGTTATGTAAGTACTATACTTGCTTGCATTGTTACTGTGTACAGACACACAGACACACAGACACACACACACACACACACACACACACACACACACCTCTGTTATGTAAGTACTGTACATGCTTGCATTATTATTGTGTACAGACACACACACACACACACACACACACACACACACACACACACACACACACACACACACACACACACACACCTCTGTTATGTAAGTACTGTATGTGCTTGCATTATTATTGTGTACAGGTACACACACACACACACACACACCCCTCTGTTATGTAAGTACTGTATGTGCTTGCATTGTTATTGTGTACAGACACACACACACACACACACACACACACACACACACACACACACACACCTCTGTTATGTAAGTACTGTACGTGCTTCCATTATTATTGTGTACAGGTACACACACACACACCCCTCTGTTATGTAAGTACTGTACGTGCTTGCATTATTATTGTGTACAGATACACACACACACACACACCCCTCTGTTATGTAAGTACTGTACGTGCTTGCATTATTATTGTGTACAGGTACACACACACACACACCCCTCTGTTATGTAAGTACTGTACGTGCTTGCATTATTATTGTGTACAGGTACACACACACACACCTCTGCTATGTAAGCACTGTACGTGCTTGCATTATTATTGTTTCTTTTGCATATGTCCTTTTCCTCCTTCATTGGTTTTCTGTAAACTCTGTCTTAGATCTCTCAGTTTTTCTTCATTTGCTTCACTTAGTTATTTTTAGAGGGTACATGAACACCTTAGTCATTGTTGTAACGAGGGCTGCAGGATAAATCATGAAAAAAATAACACACACATACATAGCTCAATTTGCCAGAAGTTCTTATTTTTCTGATATGCTGACTGTATGGGGATCTCTCTAACAGCTTTAATAGGATCCAGAATCCATGATTGACCTTGGTGCTGTTTAAATTGTGACTTGGCTGCTACCTCAAACAAGGACTTCTAACTCTGGTCTGTCCTGCCTTTTACCTAACCAGTGACTTGTTTTCATAACTGCTTATTTTCCAGTTGTTGTTCTTGAACTGTTTAGTGCTGTGCACTTTTTAAACCTTCTGAAACACATGGGTAATCAGGGTCCACACACATCTGCACCTTTACTGTAGCCTCAGGGAAATATACTTTTAATTGCAAGTCAGAGTAATCATCACAGATTTTATAAACTATGAATGATTTAACAACAGCAAATATATAAAGCATATGCCCTATGCTATTAGAAATATTTGTTTTCTAAAAAGGTGATATGTTGCTGACAAATTCCACTTTGTTAAAGAGTCTTAATTCCAGATTTCTGTAAATTATGTCTAGTTTTATAATTGCACAAGACAGTCTGATGTTTACTTTATGTAATCTAACAAATATATATGTATATTCCTGTTAAATTATAGATTTATGAAGCCATGATTGATTGCTTCCTTATATAAAATGGAGACCTCAGGCATCTCTTCTTAAAGAAAAGCAACATTTAGAAGTGACAGACTTGGCTTGCTTGGCTAATCAAGTTTTCAGAGCAGTTAAATGCATCTAAGGCTATAAAGCTATAATTAAGACCAAAATACCAGCTCAAATATATTGAAGAAATAAGCTACTTGAGCAGATTTCTTCTCTGCTTGTAAACAGAAAATAGCAGTTGATAAATATTTTCTCTGTTAAGCTACCAAGACTATATAGTCATGTGTTACTGTTATGTAAGGTTTACGTTATAGCAACAGGCATGCCTCTCAACAGTCCATATTTTTTGTCCCATATTTTTGGTCTGTTCCTCATAGAATTTGTGGTTTTCTGGCAAACCCCAAGGATTGCATTCACTAAATAATGACATACATTTGAGTTTCAGACTTCACACCCTTCAGAAAATGCAAGCTAATACAAATCCTGTTATTTTAGCAACTTTCTACGCTTATAAGAGCAATATTTAAAATCTGTCCCTGTTTTTGGGCCTGTGACCCCCATTATTTTAGTCTTTGTCCAGATTTCTTCAGGAATGAGGTTGAGAGGTATGATAACTGAATAGCTGTTGTAGACAACTAAAATGGACATTATGCATTAATTATTTTACTTATATCCCCCATTTCATTTGAAAAAAGGTGCTAGCTGTTGTCAAAAACTAAAATGTACAATTTGCAGTTTATTGCTTAACTTACATCCTCAGAGTAACTATAAAAAAAGTCCCACTGCAGTTTATATTTTATGTCTTTGGCAGTTAAGCAGACATTACTGGGCATCTGCCTCATTTGCAGGCTGTTTATTGGAGCATTGGAAGAAGTGAATGGCATCTACAAGGTAGATCATGCAATATGAAAGAACGATTTGTGGCTACCAAACCCTGTTTGTCAGATGTCTCATATTAAATGTCACTTTGTTGTTCCAGCTTCTCCATTGTGATGTTGTCCCCTCAGGTTGTTCTGAATTACCATCTGTCGTTTGATTTTTCACTTTGTCACTAAATGCCAGATGTTTCATTGCTGTTATGCAGTTTTATGTAAAATGTGCTCTGGACCTCTCTGCCTCACAGTGCCATTGTCAGGTCTGTTCTTTGAGGTGCGATGTATGTTTACTGTATGACTGAACTAAGGCAAAACAGTAGTGACATGGAGACAGCAGCAGTGATTCCTAACACTAATGACTTAGGGACCCCAATGATATAATTAAGAAATATGATGAGATCTTTTGGAGAGAATGGTTTACGTGGCTAGCTGTTGATAATGCTGAAAGGAATCTATGGTTGGAGATCAAATCTGCTTGTAAACAGAAAATAGTAGTTGCTGAATGCTTCCTGTATTAAACTGCTGAACCTATATAGTCATGTGTTACCATTATATAAAGTTCACATTATAGCAACAGTTCTGCAGTTAAGATGTGTCTGCAACCTTGCCGAATCATCTTGAATGTAACAACTTTAGTACAGTGGATGGTATCAGTCCATTACAGCTTTCCACCTTATTTCTGCATAGTTTATTTATTGATTGATTGATTGATTGCTATTTGGTAACCCATTAGGTGAGCTTGTCAAATTACCTTTTTCAGCCATGACATGAGCTTCTGAAGAGCAACAAAACAAGAACAACATATAATATGGCAAATATAGGAATAGCAAACAATAGTACAATAAACAGAGATAATTAGTAACTTATAAGTGCACAGTAGTACAATAAAGAACAATTGTTAACAACTTGAACAGTAAAGCAGAGGTTATTTGCAGCTTAAGCACTAGATAGAAATATATTTACATTAGTAATTCCAATCTGTTACTTTTGAAATATGATTGTTTATGCATTGTAGAGTGGCTGACGTCTCAAAAGCATTTACAGGTAGCTTAATTTTTAAGACGCTGTGTCATTTTTTTTTAAACAAGTAATATTTTTACTGAATTATCTCTTATGACTTGGACAGTCATACATTTGTATAAATTAAAACAAACCATACTGGCATATTTTTAATTACAAGCATTATATGTCCCCACATATAATCGTCTATACACTCATTGTCAATCAAACATTACCAAGCTCATTCAATTCCTGCCTTCCCTTAAACCTCAGTTTTCCCCCAAAACATTATTCTGCATGCATTATTCCCACAATTCCCATTTTTTTTCTGTGTAATTTGCTCCTATCTTTTTCTAAATACTCCATTTCTAGTTCTTTTATCTCTGTCACAATATTCATTACTTCTAGTATGGTTAGTTTAGACTTTGATTCCCATTGTGATTTTGGCAGCCACCAAAATTAAACTCAGCAAACCCTTACTGTGCCTAGGCAATTCCGATTCTGTATCACAGCTCAAAAAACTTAAGCCGATGTTGTAAATCTTCATTCATTAATTACTGATAGGACTTCAGTTCCATCCTCAGAACCGACACGGCCAGGGTCTATTTTAAAAAGATGAACGTTTACTTACCCGAACGCCTAAACGTCGACCCATCTTCATCAAACCGCAGAAACATCGATCGTCCAGAAGCGCAAAAGTGGAAACATCGAATCGTCATGGTTGGCCTTTTGCGGTATAGCTCCGTAAGGTAAGTGTGCGATAGTTACAGACCTTAGGGTTAGGGTGCGGGTTAAGTTAAGTGCATAGATGGTAATGTATGTTAGATTTAGTGTAGGGGTTTTTAAGTGTATGTGTGTAGATTATTTAGTTTGTTTGGGTTTAGCTTTTTAAGGTAAGTGTGCGATAGTTACGGACCTTAGGGTTAGGGTGCGGGTTAAGTGCATACATGGTGGTATATGTAAGATTTAGTGTAGGGTTAGAAGTAGGGTTTAGTTTAGGGTTAGAAGTAGAGTTTTGGTTAGTGTATGCATGTGGTTTATTTAGTTTGTTTGTGTAGGCAGTATGTAGTGGGCGCTGGGGTGGGACAAGTATGACAGTTTGACTTTTTGAATTTCGCTGTTTAGGGCGTTCGGTGTATATGCGGTTCGATGAAGATGGGTCGACGTTTAGGTATTCGATGAAGTAAACGTTCGTCTTTATAATATAGACCCCATGGACAATACCAAGCTCGCGCCAGCCAAAAACTGGGGTGGGACAAGTATGACAGTTTGACTTTTTGAATTTCGCTGTTTAGGGCGTTCGGTGTATATGCGGTTCGATGAAGATGGGTCGACGTTTAGGTATTCGATGAAGTAAACGTTCGTCTTTATAATATAGACCCCATGGACAATACCAAGCTCGCGCCAGCCAAAAACTCTCAGCTAAGACCTACCCACAGTGCCCTTCTCATAGTCTCTTCAGATCTCGTTTGCCACGTTCCTCGTCAGACGTGCAAAGCCTTCTCTCAAGCTAAGTAGCTTTTTTGTGGTTATTTCTAGTTTTTAGTGTTTATTAGCCAGTTTTTTTAGTCTAAGGTTATTTCTTGTTTCTACTTTCTTTTCTGACTAAACGCTATCCACTACCTTGGTAGTTCTTTCATACCATCGTTGGTACTACTTCCTCTTCCCTACCTTAGTAGGCCCTTCTCTTACCTTTTTAGTATTTCTTAGTACCATCGTTGGTACTCTTTCCTAGTTTTCTCTACAGACAAAAAAAAAAATATATATATATATATATATATATATATATATATATATATATATATACATATATATATATCCCTTTATCTTCTTGTTTGCTTGTTTTAGTTTTGTGTGGTAGTACTAGTGTGTTATAATGTCAGATAAGGGCAAGCTTGGGTTCAAGCAGTGTGATAAGTGCTGGCGTAAGATGCCCAACTCTTGACAGCCATGCCCGGTGTGTTTATTGTTTGGGCGTTGACCACATTGATGTTTCTTGTGACATTTGTTCTAGCTTCAGCAACCGTACATTGGTTGAAAGCAAGAAGAAACTTATTCTAAAGGCAATGTTGAAATCACCCTTCTCGGAGGCTGTTTCTGGGACGGAGGTCTTAGCACCTCCTAAGCATAAGGATGTAAAAAGCATGAGGAGAAATAGAGTCTTTCGGTTCCGACATCCACATCCTCCTCGGAACCGAGTCGACACCAGGCTTCTACCGTGCCGTCAGCGCACACAGCAGTGGCACCAGGGTCCCTGTCTTATCCCTCGGTGCCGCCCTTGATTCTGACTCAGACTCCTACCCCTGTACCAGCTTCAGCACCATCCCCCTTGGTGCCGACCTTGTTTATGACACAGGCTCCAACCACTGTACCTGCATTGGCACCATCCCCGGCCATGGTGCCGATGTCTTACATGGCTCCACTGATACTGACACCGTTGGTTCCGAAGGTCAAGCACCTTCCCAGAACCAGGTATTCTCTCTCTTATGACCCCTTTTTGGAACAACGATTTAGTCCATTTCTTGAGAGACCTAAATCTCCATCGGCAGCTTCCTTCAGATCCACCAGGAGTCTTTCGGAAGAAGATGTAGTGAGGGTTGTGGACCAACGTTTGGCAGCTAGAGGATTACCCACCCCGACTAGATCTTCCATCCCTCTTGGAATGGAAACTCTCACAGCATATTCACCTGTCTATCCTCCTCCCATGTCTCGGAGACTTCGGTACCGATGTTCATCCCGGTGCATTCATTCTCGGCTCCGACAGTGGTGGCTTCCTGGTCCTCTTAGTGCAATGGCTCCTGTGGAACTGGTGCACTCTTTGAACAGTGATTGGGCTGTCGGCAGCATGGCACCTAGTTCAGCGCCGATTTTTTTTCTGTGGTGCTGTCTATGGCCACGGCTGTCCCAGCAGCTACCGGTCCTCTCGAAGCTGCTCACCTGGAGGCAGGCTCCTCGGGGTGGGGTGTGACCCCGGTTCCGAGGTTATCCTTCTCAGTTCCGGGCTCCCATCCCTCCTCGGGCAGGCCTGCTTTTCAGGTGATGGAGAGGGTCCTTGCTTCAACAGGCTTGCAGTTGGCACCATTGGCATCGACACCAGAACCCCCCTCTACCATGCAGCTGTCCCAACCCCCTACTCTGGGATCTTAAGCACGGGAGCCGCAAGACCTTCCCTTGAAGGGAACCCTTTCTCCGGAGTCCTCCTCAGAAGATACCACTGGGGAGCCACCCCGGAAGAAACTTTGCATCTTGATTCCCCTGAGGAATCCATCACCGAATACACCAATTGCGATGAGGGAGAAGGGTCCCCACAGTTTCTCCTGGAAGATGTCTCATTTGGAGACATTCTTGAGATCCTCAAGCAGAGGGGAGACTGAAAGCCCTCCAACCCTTCTTCGGAGGAATCGGTGTTCTTGCAGGCTTTCTGTGCTTGACCATCTACTTCCTGGGTGACCCCACCTGCGGATGAGCTCATTAGACTTATTATGCAGCATGCTTGGAAGGCCCCGGACAGCATATAACATGCCCCCCGGAGGCCAGATAAAATTTTGTCCACTCTTGAAGAACAACCCAGTGGGTCCAAACAGTTGGTAGTTGATTCTATAGTCATGGCGGTGGCCACCAAGAGGGAACTGGCAGAATATAGTTCCACTGTTCATCCCCCAAACAGGGAGTCTTGGGAGTCTTTTGGACAGACTGGGGAAGTGGGCCTACGCTTCAGCGACCTTCGCCATTTGGTCGCTAAATTACCTAGCACATTTTACTTGCCTCCAAAGAGACCTAATCTTAGAAATGTCTGCCTCTTTGGCGGGGGTACTGCCTGATCAGGTGCGTGATACTTTTGCTTGTCAGCTAGCTACCCTGGAATCCATCTCGAACTCCTCGATGCGCTTGATTTCTCACACTACCTAGGGGGCAGCTCGAGCAGCCGCATCGGGCATCATCCTGAGATGGCATGCTTGGATGTGTTTTTGTGACTTCACGGACCCCTTTAAATCTTCCTTTGTCAACGTGCCTGTTGACGAATCTTCCCTTGTCAACGTGCCTGTTGACAAATCTTCCCTTTTTGGTCCCAAAGTTAGAGGCACACTATCATGTAGTGAGAAGAACGGAAAGGCCTTGTCTGCTGTGGGCATACATTTTCCCACCCACCCAAAGATCCTACTCCAGGAATCAGATGGGAGGAAAATTGTGGTTCAAGAATGCCCAAGAATCTTTTTCTGACACTCGTGATGAGCAATCCCCCCTGGGGCAGAGGGGGCAACTCATCTAGAAGACGCCCCTTTTGTGGCAGAGGGAGTCCACGCAACCAGGGCGTTAGAGATTCCTTCTCTGGTCAACCCTTCCAGCGCTCCTGAACAGTGGCCCGATTGCTTTCCTCTGGAAGCAGTCGGGGGTCAATTTTCTCTGCACCTACAGGCCTGGCATCTTATAACAATGGATGTGCAGGTGCAGAGAATAATATCCAGAGGCTATGATATCCCATTCAACCTTACTCCCAAACCCGTAAAACGAATCCCCAATGCTCCACCCAGTCAGAGGGAGGCTGCAGCCTTAGAAATCGAAATGCTGCTAAGAAAGAGTCATCCAACCAGTCCCACCAGAACAAAGAGGATCCGGGTTTTACTTAAGGTTCTTTTTTGTGCCAAAAGACAGGGGACTGGAGACCAATCCTGGATCTCAGCTTACTAAACAAATTCATCAAACCTCAAAAATTCCAGATGGCCATGGTACAGTCCATTCTCCTGTTTCTGGGGAAGGACAACTGGATGTGCTCTATAGACCTCCAGGATGCATATTACTAAATAAAGATGGACAAATGCTCCTGGAGATTTCTCCGCTTCTGGCTGGGAGCCAATCACTGTCAGTTCAGGGTACTGCCCTTTGGTCTGCCAACAGCCCCCAGAGTGTTCACCAAATGTATGGCAGTCATAATAGCTCATATCTGACTACAAGGATTCCAGGTGTTTCCATAGCTAGATAATTGGCTCCTTACCATCACGACTAGAAATCTTCTCATTTTCAGTCTCTCTTACACTTAAAGGCTTGCTCTTCGTCTGTGTATCACAATCAACATGGACAAATCACACGTCTCCAACAAGAGCACTGGAATTCATTGGAGTGATCTTCGACACAATGTCCTGTCAAGCTTCCCTTCCTCCTCACAGGCTTTCAAAAATAAGAAGCCAGATTCAAGTTCTTTTTCCACAGACATTTGTACCAGCACACCTTGTATTACAGCTGTTGGGCTCTATGGCAGCAACCATTACCTTAGTGCCACTGGCGAGGTTGAACATGAGACTATTACAGTGGCTCCTTTCATCACAATGGTCGATCTTAACCCACCCACTTGACCACATGATACGCCTTACAAACCTTTGCAAGAAAGAAATTCTACGATGGATGAACCCAGAAACAAATCTTTGGTGTCGACCATTCTGTCTTCCCCAGCCCAGGGCCACGTGACCACGGACACTTCCCTGTTAGGGTGGGGGGGCCTTTCCAAGGAAAGATGGTCCAAGGTACCTGGTCCCCTATGGAGGCCAATTTGCACATAAATGTTCTGGAATTGAGGGCAGTTCTCTTAGCGTTGCAAGCGTTCCACACATCCCTTCCTTCCGGGACCATTGCAATTCACTCGGACAACATGTCAGTTGGCTTGGTCTACAAACAAACAAGTGAGAACCAGGTCTTACCCCCTGTGTTGGGAAGCCATGAGAATTTGGCAGTGGGCAATGGCTTCTATCCGCTTTCTCATAGCAATGCACATTCCTGGGAGTTCCAATCTTATTGCAGACAATCTGAGCAGGAACATTTTGATGCCTCACGAGTGGTCTCTCAATCCGATAATAGCGGCACAAATCTTCCACTGCTGGGGCAGGCCTTGCTGCGACATGTTTACTTCACCCCTAAACAACAAATGCAGAAGCTACTTTGCCCTGGTCCCCCCTCAGGGGGGAGTCACTGAGGGATGCTCTGATGCATGATTGGCCCCTGTGTCTGCTGTATGCCTTTCCCCCGTTTCTCCTCATCCTGAAATTTCTACAGAAAGCTTAGAGGTTGAGAAGCAAAGTGATCCTCATTGCCCCTTATTGGCCTCGTCAAGTCTGGTTCCCATTCTTATGGCCTCACCTAATTCACAGCCCATGGATCCCTGGATCAATCCCATGGACTGCTTTCTCATCCTCAAGGACTGATTCACCCCAATCTCCACAGCCTCAAGCTCACAGCTTGGTTTCTCCACTTCCGATGATTGCCAGGCTACCTGATATTTCATCCCCTGTTCACGAGATCCTTCTGGTTTCATACAAACCTTCCACCAGATAAATTTATTCCAGTAAGTGGACTAGGTTCTGTAGATGGGCCAAAGAACATAACATTAGACCCCTTTTCCATGCCTATCCAGAAGATCCTACAATAGCTCACTACCCTGTTGCATGCAGGAGCTTCAGCATTGACAATTACAGTGCATTTAGTAGCTATTGCAATCTTTCACAATGGAATTGACAGTTCATCTGTTATGTCATACCGTCTGTGCAAAACCTTCATGAAAGGAGTATTATGTATTAAACCTCCTGTTAAGCCTCCTGTAGAGCCATGGGACTTGACTTTGTTGCTTCAGTCATTAACAAGTCCTCCCTTAGAGCCTTCTAATTCCTGTGATATCATATTTTTGTCTTGGAAAACTCTACTTCTAGAAGCCCTTACCTCAGTGAGAAGAGTATCTGAGTTGCAGGCCTTGAGTGTCAAGAGACTATACTTGATTTTTCATAGGGAAAGAGTTTCTCTACATACTGACCCCTGCTTTTTGCCTAAGGTCATTTCTGTTTTTTCCATTAACCAGTCTATTGACCTACTAGTTTTCTTTTCCCACCATTCAAATAGAGGGGAATACCTTCTGCATACCCTCGATGTTCACAGGCAATTTAATTTCTACTTAGACAGAACTAAATCTTTCAGAAAATTGGATCAATTGTTTGTGGCCTTTGCAGGACCCAGAATTGGTAAGCCCATGTCCAAAATGACTTTATCTTCTTGGCTCAGAAACGCCATTGCTTTCATTTGCCATCAAAACAGTGTCCTTACCTTCCAAAATAAAGGCTCACTCTACTCGATCGATAGCTACCTCAGTAGCCTTTCATTCCAGAGCCTTTATGGATGACATCTGAGCAGCAGCCACTTGGGCAAGAACTCATACCTTTATCACTCATTACAAACTGGATTTGGCCTCCAGGGGACAAGCATCTTTTAGTTCTATGGTGCCTAAGGGCCACCCAGGACTCATGTAGCTGGGGACTCGGTCCTATCAGTAAGGAATGAATGAAGATTTACAACATCAGATAAAGAAGTTATGTCTTATCATAATGCTCCATCTGTGTTGATAGATCTTCATTCATTCATTACTTCCCGCCCTCCTTCCTCCTGCCTGGACTCCTGGTGGACTTTAGGATCTCCTTATTAATTAAGGTAACTGCTCAGACAGAGCCTCCTACTATCATTATTATTGTTTCTATACTGTAAGGGCGATCAAACTCAGTCTGAAGAGACTATGAGAGGGGAATTGTGGGTAGGTCTTAGCTGAGAGTTTTTGGCTGGTGTGAGCCTGGTACGGAACCAAAGTCCTATTAGTAATAAATGAATGAAGATCTACCAACACAGATGGAACGTTATGGTAAGACATAACTTCTTTTTTCCTTAGTTACACTAATTTGCTAACCTAGTGTTTCTGATAGAGTAGTCTGCAGGCAAGTTTTAAAATCTGCCAACTCATTACACTGCCCAAAACCGCCAACATTTGCAGTGTACTTGAGGAAAAATTCTTTAGAGTCTACCTGGGGTGTAAAAATACCTATGCAAACACTTAAAAATCCTAAATCTTCTAGACATTGCTGTATATTTGGCAGCCATACATGTATCCTCCCATTGTTTCTTTGTGAATTGCTTATCCAATCTATCCTCCCAATCCTTTATAACTTCCTGTGATTGATTACTATAGTTATCATGCATTATTTTATATGCCCTACTAATTATCCCTTTTTAACAGCAGCTTCTATTCTAGACTGTACAAAAAACTCTACTACTGCTGGTTTTTCACTTAGAATTCATTACTGAGTTCAAGAAAAAAAAAACTATGACCTTACCTCTTTGGGGAGGTGATTCCATGTAGCAGGGTCAACTTTTGAGAATGGTCTCCTATACTAGAGCTGAATTGAGGTCTAATCAGCATCAGCCTTTCTTCTTGGGTGCTACTCTTTAAGTAGGTAACAGTGATGTATGTAAGGACTTGCTAAGAACACAAAGCCACAAATTCTGTCTTTTACCACTTGGAGCTTTTGGGTATATCATTAATTTCATTATTATGACCAAGTACTAAATCCACCATTGCCATATTTCCTAAAGTAAAGAAATCCATCCCTTTTAAAAATAGTGTCAGTGGATTTAACATTAAAAACAAAATCTCTGTCCACCTACCCACAACATTTTTCCACCAGCAACTGCCCAAGATCAAATAATTTTGTAGCTACTATTTGACAGGCCCATCAGTTGTCCCTATTTTGGAAGAATATTGCTGTTTTTTGACTTGATTTACCCCTGCACCTGATGTTCCCATTTTTGGAGATATGTACCTCCTTTCAGGCTTAATTTACCCCTTCACACAATTTTCTGAATCCCTCCTCATCCACCATGATTTTTGAAAAACGACACTGTATGACCAACATATGAATGGCACCAATAATTTAAAGGGCACATATCTTATGTCTCCCTTCTTCAGAAGTAAAAATAAATCATCCTGTGTGGTAGAATTTTGTAATACAGTTTAGTAAAGTGTAGATATTTTACACTGTTTCTGTGATAATGTGCTTATATTTTTCCATTATCTTTGTCAGTCTGTTTTTGAACATGGGTTTCTGCATAGTATCCCAGAATCCTACTGGAAGCAGGGAGAGTTGAATAACAATTTGGGATTGGTATTTTGTTCTAATTGAATGTCCATACTTTTGGCTGGATGTCCTTGCTTGTCAAGGGTTTTGTTCCTGTTTTCATTGACGGAAAGTTGAGACGTATGCTATTTGACTATGCAGTACCATTGTGTCCACAGTCTGTGTAATGCCTCTGGCAGGAGCCCAGTCTGCCATTGTCAAGGTCTTGGGATATAGAAAGTTGAACCTTGCAAGTTGCAATTGTACCATTTTCAAGTCTGACACCTTTGCAGTGACACTGGGGGTGGATAGCCCTCTGCTGCCTGCACTCTTTGTAACAGCAGTAGCAAAGTCCGCTCAGTGCCAGCTGCCTGAACTAATTATAAATGTCCTTAAAGACTGCAAGCATGACTTCAAGAAAAGAATGTTATTGAGACTGTATCCACAGTGATATGGGAAGCCGCTTAGTACTCCCAAGTGTTGTGACCCTGAGAATGACATCAGTAGGTACCCAGCCATCTGTTTCCAAATCACTGAATTAAATTAATAGAGCCTTTGAAAACTGTAATCACAGTTTTAATATTACAATAAAGTCCTACCAAGTCACTGCAGTTTTCTTCATCCTTATTTTATTCTGTCTGCCTGTCTGTCTGTAAGAGAAGCTGAAAATTTAGATAAAGGTGAAAATGGTGGAGCAGGTTAACAGATCTGTGTGGGAGATATGGTTGAGGAGAAGAGAAGTCTGAATGAGAAGGTCAGATCGAGACTTAGACATGTTGCAGCCAACTGGCATAAAGAGTTACAGGTAATGTGTGACAGTGGAATGTGAAAGAATTTGAAAAATAAGGTGTGCAAAACAGTTGTGCAACTGGTGCTTCTGTATGTCACAAAAACCTAAGTAGTGAAGAGAGCTTCACTAGAGGTGGTGGTGATTAAGTGCCTAAGACAAGTAGTAGAATGCACATTGTGGGACAGATGAAGAAATGAGGACACAGAAGCAGAGGCCCACTTACAGAGAACGTCAGTGAGAACAGTATACAGAGGTTTGGTCACATGTACAGTAAAGCAGATGAGGGAGAAACAAGGTAACAAGAGGAAATGAGAATATCCAAGCAAGAGATGGATGGCATGATAGGTGAAGAAGGTAAGAGAGTGGCTCTGAATTGAGAGAGGTGGTGACAGATAAAGCAATACCCTGACTACATATAAAAACAAAAAAAGGAGGTTAATAGCGATTTTTCCCCTCTGTAATTAGACAAAAAAAAGTCCATTGTCCTTTCCTATGCGATCAGCCTACCCATTAACTAGTGGTTCACTACCCAGTCTTCCACTTCTGTTATCCTCACATTAAGAGCTGCTGGATGTTCTTCGTGTTTCAGTGTTGCAGTCATCACACTTGAGGTTATCTGCCTGCACGTAGCCCTCAGTCAGCCCGAATACCAGAGTCTTGGGATTTCTGCATCGGATGATGTAGCTTCTTCCATGATGTTAGGTCATCAGGGGTATAAAAGATGCAGCAGACTCCATTACATCAGTCTTTCTTGCCGAGAAGGAGCCCGAAGCCGAAGCAGTTCACAAGTGCTGTTTGCCTGCTACCTGAAATTTTCGTTTTTTCAAGTTTCAGACCGGAAGTCTTCTAAAGCTAAGTACCCTGTTGGGGATTCTTTTTTGTTGCACTAACCGATGTCAGAAAAAATTAATAATTGTCTTGCCTGTGGAAAGCAAATACCTCACAGAGAATTTCATTCTTACTGTGTCACCTGTTTAGGCCCAGACCACGACGTCCCTAGCTGTCAGTTTTGTGCCTTGTTTAATGCCCGAACCATTCGTCTTCTGGCAATTTTTGTAGCTAAATTCTTTTGCTCTCATTCTCCATATTCTGAAATGGCTTCAGTAAGCCATCCAACTATAGATCTTCCGAAAAAGCACAAAGACAGAGACAGACCGCATAGGTCAAAAACTGCAGACGACGCTTCCATTAAGCTTGTTGCCAGTCCGCCGGTACTCAGTGAGGCGCCTTTGCAGCCCCTGATGCCCGCTTCTGCAGATTCACAGGCCTCTGAGACCCATTCGAAGTCCGGTATGGCGCAAGATGCTTCTTTGACTGTGGAACCTGTGGATGTCTCTACCTTGGATGAGTCTGAAGCCGCTGTGCAGGCACCAGCTTCTGAGGGTGTATTCTGACGTACTGATATTCATATTAAACCAACAACTTCATTTCCTAGTTTCTCAGACCCAGAGTTCGCACTATGCCTAGAAAACTGACGTCCAAAGCGCATGCTCATCCTCCCTTGCCACAAAAACAAATGCTTAGAATGGCTGAAGACCTTATGGAAGCCAGCCTTCCCTGCCAAAAGACAAAGAATTGAATTTCCTTCTGATTCTACAGACTAGGAGTCTGATGACTCTGACCCTTCTGATTACCAGGACATACCCTTATCTACCTATGAGGATTCAGATGCAGAGGAATCCATTCCCTCTGCCTCCCCTCCAGAGGATTTCTCTTTTGGTGATACCTTGCATACCTTAAGAGAGCATTTCCGCTGGGAATGCCAGGACTATCCTCAGTCCAAAAAGAGACTCAGGGAATTTTTAGATTTGCTTCAGCACAGGCTTCTAGCTACACCCCCTGTCCTGGATATTGTAGACAATGTCTTCTTGGAGTCCAGTCTTACTCCTGACACCTTACCACCAGCTCCTAGAAAACCTGACAGGTACTACAGAGTACCTGATTCTCACAAATTTCTCTTTTAGAATCCTACTGCGGATCCAGTGACCATTTCCCAGGGACCTAAAGGCATTAAGGCTACTACAGCCAAAAACCCTACCCCTTCAGACAGGGATTCTAGAGCTTTAGACAGATGGGGTAAGAAGGTATATACATCTGCAAGTCTTGCCATCAGGGCTTTGAATCGCCAGTTTCACATGTTGAAGTACCAGCAACATATTATGGAACTAATTAAACAAAAAATTGTGTTACTTCCAGGTTGTGCAGAAAATAAAAATGTACAAGCGTTAATGTATTCTGCAAACCAAGTTAGTAAATATACTTTGCAATGTAGGTTTGATGCCTTAGAAGCATTTTGCAGGGCTGCTGTCACTGGGTCTGTACTGAGAAGGCATGCATGGCTAAAAGAACAAGTCTTGCCTGACCATGTCAAAGCAAAATTACTAGATGCTCCATTAAATCAGGAGTATTCCTTTGGCACAAAAGCAGAAGTCGTTGTTAAAAAGATGGAAGAAAAAGCTAAATCTATGCAAACAGTCAAATATTTCTTACAGGTGCAGCCACCTAGATTCAGTAGGCATTGGCCTTCAAAAAACTGGTCCTTTCCAGTCCCTCTCAGGCCTTCTCAGTCCAAACCTAGGGGAAACAGATTACCAAGACTAAAATCTGAGGGTATGCAGAGGTCTAAACAATGGAGTGTTTCCACCTCAAAACCAGGGAGTGGTAAGCCACCCCCTCATGAAAAAAGTTCAGAATGACTTTCCAATTATCCTTCCCAGCCATGCCCAAGTACTTGCGCCCCTAGGAGGAAAACTCACCCTTCATGCAAAAAACTGGATGTCCATTACTCAGGACCAATGTATTCTAAACATTGTATCCCAGGGATGCAGATTCTACTTCCACTCACTGCTGACACCAAGCGGGTTGTCAGACCTTCTTCCAAACTAGTGGGCAGAGGCTCAAAAACAAGTACTTTCCCTTCTCCATATCAGAGCTATTCAACCTGTTCCAGTAGAACAAAGGGGACAGGGTTTCTACTCCAGACTATTCCTGGTGCCCAGAAAAGAGAGCTCTTGGTGCTCTATCAACTCTCAACCCCTTTCTGGTGGTCCCAAAATTCAAAATGCTTACACTGCAACAGCTTCTTCCTGTGCTAGCCAAGGATGCCTGGTTAGTCACCCTAGACTTAAAAGAAACTTATCTGCACATCCCCATAAGGGAGTCTTGCAGGAAATATCTACGTTTCAGGGCAGGCTGTATGCGCTATCAGTTCTCTCCACTTCCCTTTGGCTTATCTACTGCACCCAGAGTATTCAAAAAATGCCTGGCTCCAGCCATTGCATACTGCAGGCAGAGAAATATTCAAATCAGTCAGGAATTGCTACTTCAGCACCTGGCATTTGTAAAAAGACTTCTAACTTCACTGGGATACACCATCAACGAAAATAAATCACAACTGGGAGAAAGCTTGAACACAACTTCCCAGATGGCATTCCTCACTCCAGAAAAGCAGGTCCATTTGACAAACTATTTCAAACTAATGACCAACAAAACCCAGCTATCTGCAAGGAAAATACTGCAAGCCCTATGGCTCATGGCCTCATGCATTCTTCTAATTCCATATGAAACACTGCATATGAGGAAACTTCAGTGGTACTTAAAAAGTCTCTGGTGTCAACATTCTCAGGACCTGGAAACAGTGATTCCAATCATACCTTGTACAAGGGCAGAGTTCCTTTGGTGAGCAGAAGCATGTAACCACAACAAAGGACTTCCTTTCACTCAACCCCTCGCCGCCCAAACCTTGACAACAGATGCATCAGACTATGCATGGCGGGCTCACGTGGCAGGCAAATGCATTAAAGGCAAATGGAGCCCAGAACAAATTTCCTTGCATATCAATCAAAAAGAGATGCTAGCTGTACAGAATGCTCCGACAGTCTTCAAATACCTTATCCTTCCAGGACAGCTCCTGATAAAGACTGACAACACCACAGTTATGTGGTACATAAACAAGCAGGGCGAGACTCCTTCTTACCCACTCTGCAGGTTAGCCATGGCTCTGTGGAACACAGCCTTGAACATCCAAGTGCACCTACAAGCTCAATTCCTGCCAGGCAAGCAAAATTCACTGCCAGATGACTTAAGCAGAAATCTACTGGACCCTCACGAGTGAAACTGATACCAACTCATTCAAACTTCTAACCCAGAGGTGGGGAACTCTGGAGTTGAACCTTTTTGCCTCCCCCCAAAACCACCAATTGAACAATTTTTGCACCAGGAACTCTCACAGCAAAGCCTGGAAGGTGGACGCCCTATCCTTTACATGGGAAAACCTCTCAATTTATGCCTTTCCTCCTCTGCCCCTCCTCTCAAAAGTACTACTCAAGATCAAACAGGACAAGCCAAGGGCAATCCTTATTGCACCAGACTGGCCATGCCAGCACTGGTACCCACTCCTACGCAGTCTGACAGCAGTGCCACCCTGGCACCTTCATCAGACACCTTCCCTGCTGTCTAAGCAGGAGGGACAGATTTTGCATCCACAGCTGCAAACCCTAAACCTTGCAGTCTGGCTTATCCCATGAATACACCACCAGCATTCCTCAGCAAACAGGTGCTGGACGTTATCCTTGAGGCCAGAAGGCTTAGTACTAGGAGATCCTATGCTGAAAAGTGGAAAAGATATTGTTCTTGGAGTCAGTCTTATGGAAAGGACACAGCTGTGCCCAACTTACCTCAAATCCTTGATTACCTAGCAGAGCTGCTCCACAGAGGCCTATCCTTCTCATTCATTAAGATTCATGCCTCTGCCATCTCAGCTCATTATAATACTGAGCCACCTCTCTTTTCTCACCCTCTCATCAAGCATTTCCTGAGAAGAGTTAACAATTTAACGCCCCCCCCCAGTAGAGCTCCCACCGCGGCCTGGGACCTTAACTTTGTACTGGAAAAGGTCACACTTCCACCTTTTGAACCTGCTGCTTCAGCAGAGTTAAAGTTCCTCTTTTGGAAAACAGCCTTACTTCTAGCTATTACTTCAGCAAAAAGAATGTCTGAGTTGCAGGCATTAATGGTGATGGATCCCTTCATTATTTTCCATGCTGACAGGGTTTCCCTCAGGACTAAAAAGCAACAGCTCACGGCCAGAGCAATCACCAGGACCTGGATACAGATGATATTCAGCAACAAATCCTTTTATTATACGTTCGATATCCACAAAACAGACAGCTCACAGGTAAACACACTGATACAGTCAAGCGGTTTCGCCCGGGCTCTCCCAGGCTTTATCAAGACAAATAAAACAGGGAATACACTTCCTTTATATATGTTTTGCCCTTCCCAATAACTCAATTATATAGTTGTACTTAATTGAATTGTTTATGCTTAATTAAGAAATCCCTGATGTTTAAAGACATATTGTTAAATACTTTTTCAAACGTTTTTTAAAACATTAAACATGCATTCACAACACACATTTCCGCAACATATTTAAACAACATATCTGAACAACATTTGTAGTGGTCCACAAACACAAAATTGGGTTGTAACATACTATAATTATAAAAGTTTGTTCTTTTCCCTCAGGACTAACCCTTCCTATATGCCCAAGGTGGTATCCAGTGTGGCATTAAACCAATCTTTCCATTTGCCAACCTTTTTCCCTAATCCTCAGAAGAGAGGGGAAAGGATCTTGCACTCCTTGGACGTGCACAGACAGCTCAGGTTCTACCTTGACAGGACTAAGCCTTTCAGAAAATCTGACCAGCTACTAGTCAGCTTTGCTACAGGGGCAGAGATTAAGGTAATTTCCAAATGGATAGCACACTGCATCCATTTCTGCTACAAGCACCATGGAAAACCTGTCCCTCTGGGGATCAGAACTCATTCCACTAGCGCTACTTCAACCTCTACAGCATTTCTCAAGGGGGTCCCCACTAGGGACATCCTGGAAGCTGCAACCTGGAGTTCTGTACACACCTTCACCAAGCATTACCACTTACCTATTTTTTCTAAATCCAGAGCTGGATTTGCTACAGCAGTCTTACAAGGCCTGCTAGCCAGCCTCAACACTTCTTGACTACCTCCACCCTTCCTCAGCTTTGGGAATCAACCCAAGTGTGATGACTGAAACAGTGAAACACGAAGAACACAGTACAGTTGTGTACACTTACCATAAATGTAGATGTTTGAGTGTATTCACTGTGCTGTCCTGATTTCCCTCCCTCCAGTCCCCTGGCTTTCTCTGTCCTTTTTTCCTATCCTCGTTATGGCCATCTTTTATGGCAGGGGTATTTACTTTTTACTGGAGGTGTTCCACACCATGTAATAGCTTCCTATTTTTGGGGGCTCCTGACATCTAGGGCAAGAAAAACGGATGTAGTGGCATCGGCTGCATGTTTTGTAACCCTGACGACCTGACGTCATGGAAGAGGTGACAGCATCAGACTCAGAAATCCCAAGACTCTGGTATTCTGGCCGACTGAGGCTACCTGCAGGCAGATAACCCAAGTGTGATGACTGCAACAGTGAATACACTCGAACATCTACATTTATGGTAAGTGTACACAACTGTACTATCTTCTTCTTGTGTATTCCATCATTAGGATCTGGCAGTGAACTTAGGTAAGTGCTTACAGTGCAATGCTTTGTGATTGCTGCTTCAGCATATTTCTTTAGCACTTTCAGCATGTTCCTGTAGGGCACTTTTCTCATGACCTAGCCATTTGTTAACATTTTGGGTCACACTGTGCCTGAGTTTTTTTTTTTTTTTGTATAATTATGCCTCCAAAGGTAGTCACACAGAATTTGCATTTGTCTATCATAAAATTACTGAAAGTTTTCAAAATTATGTTTCTTGTGTTTTGGCAAAAGTTGTTCAATACCCTAACAATTTTCAGTATTTCAGGCTTAGCTTTCCAGAGCCATCTCCACCTCTTTATGAATTCTAGCAGTTTTCTAGAAGGTGAGTTTACCTTTCTGGTAGAATTGAAAAAAGACTGGAGTTGTATATAAAGATGGAAGCACTAAAGTGAGTAGTCTGGATGTCTATCATTTAATATAGCAATAACCCACGCCTGGGTGTGGGTAATGCTGGATTTACCCACGGTTAGTGTAGTTTGGTCACGAGGGTGAAGCTCGAGTGGCCAAACAAAGCCAACCATGGGTAAATCCAGCATTACCCACACCCAGAAGTGGGTTATTGCTATTATACAACGACATTATTTAAGAAAAAAAAAATAATTACTTTTCTTAAATAATGGCATTGTATAATGCCTTCTTGCTGCCCTTCCACAGCTGTCTGGTATTCTGCGGCAGTTCTGATGTACTGCACATGCGTATGCCTACACAGTACATCAGAGCTGTGGGCAAAAGCAAAGGAGAAAGCAAGATCTCCGTTGCTTTTTACAAACTGTCTCGCTATGTTAAAGGAGTTTAACATAGCGAGACAGTTTTAAAAAAGCAACGGAGAATCTCCGCTGCTTTTTTTAAAGCTGTCTCGCTATGTTAAACCCATTTAACATAGCAAGACAGTTTTGAAAAAAGCAAAGGAGAAAGCAAGATCTCCGTTGCTTTCTACAAACTATCTCACTATGTTAAAGGAGTTTAACATAGCGAGACAGTGTGAAGCAACGGAGATCTTGCGTACTCCATTGCTGTTAAAAAAAGAGTTATAGTAATGGAAAAAGTCCGGGCGACCGGACCTTTTTCCATTACTATAACACTGATTTACAACGTGCACGCTGACCAATCAGCGTGCACGTTTTTGAATATTAATCGGGAGTCGTTGTATAATGACTAATAATCGATACTATAATGAGCTTGCCTTTAATTTGATAAATGCTTATGCATTGTGTTGCTAGTTTAAATACTTCATGATCAGCTTTTTTAACATGCCTTCTTTAGCACATTGTTTGAACTGTGGTATCCCTGTCCTGAAACACTTTGTGACATTACCTTCATGAAAGCATTTTTTTGACTTTGCTGTGGTTTTATTTTTACAACTTGGATATATTGAAAATCTTGGACAAAACTATTAATAAAATGCAAAAGATATCAACTGGTCTAACATCTGCAAAACATAGTCTTAAAACTTCAAGAAGCTCCAGTCTTTGATTAGAAATGAATAGCAGCATCTTTTGTAAGCCCCACAAAAGTGCAGCTATGATTTCTTCATTCGGACTCAAGTCAAATATTTTCATGTGGAATACAGATTTTACTTTTGATACAGTAAAATCCCCTTCATAGTAATCTGTAAAAAATGTTGCATTTGTTCTTGAGAAAGAATCATAAAAACATATGCTTAAAATTTACAACAGTTTATTGAAAACCACCTAAGGCATGAGCCCTCTTGAAGGCCATTTCAGACTGCTCCAGATTCATTTCAAAAAGATTTATTTATTTATGTCAAAAAACTGACATTTGTATTTGTCACGTAAATAAATTCACTTACTAAGCAAGACATGTTTCTGTCACTTTCATCATGATCTGCTGTCATAAATAATTAATACTGAAATAACCTGTTAACACTGCCAGTTTAGAGTAAAAGGCCTGTGGAAGGATTGCCAGTTTTGAGTAGTTTAACTTGAAACTTCAGTGCATTTGTTCTGTTAGATTACACCAGCTATGTACAGTTGCACTTGGGTATCATAGCTTGTGGAATGGGAATATAGTGCTGCATTTGCAACCAGCATGCCTGAAGGGTTAGAGAATGCAGGGTTTTGATTCCTGTCTTTTGCAATTGCATGTAAGGGCTCAGTTAAGATTTTATTTTCAGTGTTAGCTGTTTTCCTATTGGTGAGCTTAGTTTGGTTGGACTTCTAATATGCAGAAAATCAATATTTTTTTCCTGGAGTTTTGTTGACAACAACCAGCAGTGATTGCCCTGTCTATGTTTGTATAGCACTGTATGTTTGTGTATGTATACAGTCACATTTCTTTATGTATGCTTCTGTATCTTTTGTTACGTATTTGAATTTGCAGACTGGTATGTTCCTGTATCTTTTAATTACTGCATATAAACATAAAAGCAGGTGGGAGGAAATTATCTGGCCCTTGGTTCTCATTTGTCACACTGTTTTTTGCGTCTCCCTGTGATATATATTCCAGTCCAGCTTTATGTGCTTTACTTCCATTATGTTTATTCATCCATTCTACAGTTCATCAGTGGTGCAGGAGCAAAGTACCCAGCTAGGATCCTGAAAATTCATGTTACAATAGTTGCCTGTGAGCCAGAAGACTGGACCAGTAAGTGAAGTGAAAATTGCTTGCTTTGACGCACTTGTCTTTCTATGGTCCTCAGCATTCAGCGGGAAGCTATGAGGCAGTTGCACTCTTGGGTGATGTGCATTAAACTAGCAGCAGTCATCACCCATCCGCAGCTGGATAAAATGCAGAGGTAGGCTGAAGAAAGTACCCTTGTGCTTACAGTATAACACTGCTACCATGATTGCCCTAGTTGGGGGAAGGAATATGTTGAGAGAGAAAGAATGTTAGTCAGATAGATTGTATAAAAAAACTGCATCATAAAACTAAACAGTTTACGCATTTTGCATTAACAAATGTTTTTCACGTTGAATTTACCGGAAATGCAAAGTAGTGTCACAGCGCTCCATATAAAACTGTTTAGAATTTAAGGTTTTCCAAGTGTTTCTTTGTAACTAAAATCACAGTCATATCAGCTGCATATGGTTCAGTCCCAGAAAAAATACGTACAATGACGACTGACAAGTTGTCAGATAGGTCATGCAGAAGCACTCAATGCTGAAAAATCAGAGTAAGGAGACCAAGGTAAGTGCATTGCTTTTCCAGCACTAAGTACAGCTCCTGCCTCATTTGTTGGGGAGGCAGTGTTTGTGACATTTCTATAAAACAGTGCAGACTATTAAGACTTGAGATCTGTTAATGAGCTGCTTTCTGGAGTCCAGGTTTTAATTCCCTTCGCCTCCATTTGTCTACAGTGTGAGTCAGAGCAAATCACTTAACCCAGACAAAGCTCCTGGGCTGAATCTGAAAAACAGGTCTTTATGGATCTATGCTCTTCCTCAATTAACAGATACTTTGCATCACACACATACCTCTCAACCTCTTAGAGCAAGAAATCTGGACAAAGGCCCAAAAATAGGGACAAATTTTAAATATTGCTGTTCCAAACTTAGAAGGTTGATAGAACAATGAAGGTTGATAGAACAGATTTTGCATTAGCAGGAATTTTCTGAAGGATATGAAGTCTGAAATCATTAATGTGAAATTGTTCGATCTCGCCGTTTGTTCTTACGCACGGGTTCGGAGCCGACCCTCGGCTCCGAGTCGGCCACATCGCAAGCTCTGCATCTAAGAGAAGCTCGAGGCCCAGTTCCCATCCCATGATCCCCTGCTGCTATCCCCCAAATCTAGTTTGCCGCTGCAACAGGTCACGTCGACGGAGAGCTCGGGCCAGTAAAACTTTACTTATTCACGTTTAAAAATAGCTTTTTATTAATAAGTTAGTTTTAAGAGTTGTGTGTGTGTGTGTGTTAATTAGGTATATCCTCTTACTATTAGTAGTTATAGTTGTAGGAGTGGCTGCTCCTAGGCAATAGGCTGTTTTTTTCTGTCAGGGCTCTGGCAGAATTTTTTCTATACTAATACTGTTTTTTTGTAATAATAATTATATACATTTATATATGTATATATTTACACCTATAGTTTAGTGTGGTTTGCTGTGTGTTTTTCTACATTAGTGTTATTATATTTAAAGTTAGCTTGTAGTTATGTCTGAGAAAGCTAAATCAGGATTCAAGCGCTGTCAATGTGGACAGAAGATGTCCATTACGGACAATCATACCTCCTGCGTCTACTGTCTTGGCCCTCTCCACCTTCAGGAGGACTGTTCTATCTGTTACTCCTTTAGTGGAAGGGTCATGATGGAGAGATGCAGGAAGCTTATTGAGAGGGGCCTTCTAAAGCCAGATTTTCAAGAGGCCTTAGAGAAGGCCGACCAGGCATCAAAGTCTTCGAAGGAGTCGAAGGCTTCGAAGGTATCGGAGCCCAAGTATTAGGCTCCGAGCACCTTGATCAAGATTCGGTCGCCGGCTCCACAGACCTTGGAACCGAGCATCGAACGGTTGTCTCAAATCGAGGCCCAGGTCTTGGTGCCGGTGTCAGAGGTGCCTCCGTCTTCAAACCTTCGCTCGGTGACCTCTTCGGCCCCTTCGACCCATTCTTCCAGGGTGATGTTGGACACCAATGTGGATCGAGTGGTACAAAAGCTTATGGAGAACACAGCTCTGTCCAAACTCATTGCAGTTTCATCCCAGTTGGTTTCGAAACTTGAAGCCCTCCCTGTTCCATCCATAGATCCTCCTTCGAGACCCATCGAGTCTTTGGAGCCTGGAGTCGAGGATCTGATATTTGCTGATCCCCCGGTGCCAAAGCCTTCCTTAGTGCTGTCGGCACCACTGACCTCGACACCCTCGGAGCCCGTTGAGGGATCTCGGAGCTGACGGTCTCTCCTTGGTTCCGGGGTGGAGAGTCAAACTGAGCTTTCGGTGCCGACTCTTCACCTCGGGGCCTCGGCACAGATTAGCTCAGCTCCGTCCTCTGGATCGGAGCCCATGGCTCAGGTACCGGGGAAGCTACCGTGTTCTTCGGATCTGGTGGAGTCCTCGGCCTGGGGCTCCGGTGCCTTAGACGCCATGAGGAAGGTCTTGTCTGGTCATACACTCACATCATCAGAATCCACTTCTCCTTCCCTGAAGAGACCGTGTTCTGCTTCTGCACCCTCGATCCCCACCAAGCGTAGAGACCCAATGCCTCAGCCAGCCCCAGTGGGTGAACCCTGCTCCTCGGAAGCTTCACCAGATGCCCCCTCTGATGAAATTTCGAGGAAAAGATTGTGCAAGAGGAGGCACATTGATTCCTCACAGGAATCATTGACATCGGACACTGACCTGGATGAGTCAGAGGGGGTCCCCACGGTCCTCCCCCAAGGATGTCTCATTCGCTGACATCTTAGAAATTTTAAAACAGAGGGGTGGCTGGCAGACACTTGCCCCCACTGAGGACGAGTCGGTGTTGCTGAAGGCATTTGGGGCTCAACCTTCCACTTCCTGGGTGACTCCGCCCTTCGACGAGCTAATGGATTTAATAGCTCGAAGGGCGTGGGAGGCCCCTGATACTGTAGAACCAGTCCCTTGGAGACCAAATAAATATATTACTGCCCCCCAAGATAAAGCTTACCTTATCAAGGGAGTCCCTGTTGATGCTGTGGTGGTGGCGGCAGCCACCAAGATGGAAATGTCTGAAGCATCTTCCTCTGTTCATCCTCCTAACAAGGATTCTAGGACTATGGACAGGTATGGGAAGCACGTGTTTAGCTCAGCGACTTTTACCATGCGATCGCTGAACTACCTTACCCATTTTACATGCCTTCAGAGAGATCTCATTAAGGAGTTGAGAGATACTCTCCAGGGTACCACAGATGCTGCTGTCTCAGACAAGGTGACAGCACAGCTTAACACCCTTACTTCAATAGTTAACTCGTCCATGAGGCTCATATCATATGCGGCCGAAGGTTCGAGTAGGGCAGCAGCCTCAGCGATTGCTCTGCGGAGACAAATCCTGGATGCACCTGTGCTCCTTTGCGGAAGCCTTTAAGTCTTCCTTTACTAATGCCCCCTTTGATGGTGCCTCCTTGTTTGGGCCCAAAGTGAAGGAGACACTCACTAGGTGCGAGCAAGAGGGAAAGACCCAGTCTGCCGTAGGGGTCCATTTTTTTGCCCCCTCTAGACCGTACCGCAAAGGGCAACGAGGTGGAAAAATGTGGTTCCGGAAGACTCAGGGATATTTCCAGTCTGCGCCTAGCGATACCCCCTCCAGAGGCAGAGGAGTGGGAAGAAATGGAAGACGCTGCCCAGGCGGCAGAGGGGGTCCGCAAAACCAGGGCGACATGGATACCGTCCCTGGGAAGCCCTTCCAGCACTCCTGAGTGGAGGCCCGGCTGTCCTGCTCTGGAGGCAGTCGGGGGTCGCTTGACTTTATACCCGGAGGCCTGGCTAAATCTCACATCAGATTCCTGGGTAAAAAGCATAATAACCAGAGGATACGATATTCCCTTTCTAAACAAACCACCCACCCAAAAAAGATTCCCAGATGTTCCACCCACTCTGTGGGATCAAGCAGCCATAGAAGTACAAAGGCTGTTAGAAAAAAAAGAGTCATCCAGCCAGTCCCGGCGGACCAAATAGGATCTGGAACTTACTCAAGGTTCTTTTTAGATGTCCTTCAAGAATGCAACTGCAGTCATAACATGTGGGTTGTCCTGCCTCAGGCAGCCCTCGGTCGGCCGGATTCCAAAGTCTGGGTCCGACGTCGGCTGATGTCGCATTTCTCTCCGACATCAGAGCGGCTGGAGTATATAAGCATCAGCCGACGCCATTTTCTTCAGTCTTTCTTGCCGCGCGGTGCCCGAAGCAGAAGCAGTTCGCAAGTGCCGGTCGGTCAGCTCCTGTATTCTATGATACCGAAGTCATCAAAAAAGCTAAGTACCCCGTTGGGGACCTTTTCTTGCCTCAGCCGATGTCAGAAATTACTGAAAAAGTTAACGATTGTCTTTCTTGTGGTAAACAAATACCTCATAAGGATTTCCACTCTTACTGCCTCCCTTGCCTGGGCCCAGACTACGACGTCTCGGCCTGTGTAGCCTGTGCTCGCTTCAACAAGCGCACTCTCAGGCGCCGGGCGGAGTTCGCTGAAGATTATTTCGGCGATAATTTTGCTTACACCATGCCGTCGGATCTTCCGACATCGCAAACTCCCAAAAAGCGAAAAGACCGGGACCGACATCCTCGGCCCGCGTCTACCACCGACTCCATGCCAAAACCTAGCGCAAGTGCTCCGGTTCCCTCTGAGATGGTCTCTCCACCGCTCCGAACCAAAGACACCGCATTACCGACTACTCCGTTTCCAGACATTACTCCGACGCCAGTTACAGATTTTCCTCCGGATACTGAAACCGAGAAAATGCCCAAGACCATTGCTGTAGACAAGGTCACTCCTGCACGTGGAGCTGCCAGGCCCCCTATGACCATGTCTATTAAGGCCTACACTAGGGCTAAGGCAGCCAGCAAAACAAAGCATATTACTCCTAAATCCTTACCTCAGCCGACTCCAGAGACACAAATTATGTCCATGGCTGCTGATTTGATTTCCATGATTAGAGGTTCACAGGCCCATCCTGAGAGAGGATCCCAGCCTCCTCCTGATAAAAGGCCCCGGGTTGAACCCTCTGACCCTACTCATTCAGATGAAGATTCTGAGGGCTCTGTCCACTCAGATAGCCAGGAAGAGCTCTTCCAGACCTATGAGGACTCGGATGCAGAAGATTCCATCCCCTCGGCCTCCCCTCCTGAGGATATTTCTTTTGGGGAAGTTCTGCACACCATGAGGGAACATTTCAAGTGGCAAGGTCAGGAATATTCTGATTCTAGGAAACGCCTTAGGACTTTCCTTAAGAAGCCTCAGCACAGGCCCTTAGCTATTCCTCCTGTACTTGATGTTCTGGATGATTTGTATTCTGACTCTAGTGCTACCCCTGATTCTCTTCCTCCTGCTCCAGCCAAGCCAGACAGGTATTACAGGGTCCCAGAAACTCATTCCCATTTATTCAGGGCCCATTCTGTTGATTTGGAAACTATTTCACAGGGGCCTAAAGGAGTTTCAGCCTCCACCTCAAAAAATCCTTTGCCCTCCAACAGGGAAGCTAGGTCATTAGAGAGTTGGGGCAAAAAGGTTTACACATCCACTACCTTATCTATGAGAGCTTTACATTGCCTTTTTCATATGTTACAAAAAACATTAGCCTCTCCTGATCCTTTAGACAGGAAGACTTTGCAGGAAGCTGTACATAACACTCAGCAAGTAAGCAATCACTTCCTGCAGTGTGGATATGATGCACTGGAAGCTTCATGTAGGGCAGCTATGACAGGGGCAGTCATTCGTAGACATGCTTGGTTAAAAGATCAACCTCTACCAGATCATGTAAAAGCAAAACTTCTGGATGCACCTTTGGAAAAGAACAAGCTTTTTGGTGCAAATGCTAAGGATGTGTTAAAGACCATCAAAGAAAAAAGCAAAATCAGTTCAGACTGTGATAGATTTCCTCCAGGTTCAACCCCCCAGATTCAGTAGGAATTGGCCTTCAAAAAACTGGTCCTTTCCTAATCCAGAAAAGTTTCAAAGGGGTAAGAACAGACGTGGCCGAGGAAGAGGCCAATACAGAGGCCCTTACAGGGGACGACAATGGCAGCCAGGAAACCAAAGAAGTGACGCAGGGGTTACACCTGCCCCACAACCACAATCTCAATGACTTTCCTCTACTACCGCCTACCAGGGAACAACTAGAAGCTCCCTTGGGCGGGAAATTTTCTCTGTTTGCAGAAAAACTGGCACAGACTGACAAAAGACAAATGGATTTTGGACATTATAGACCGAGGGTACAGGTTTCATTTTCATACCTTACCAAGAAAACAAGGCATGCCAAACCTACCACAAAATCAGAGGGCAGAGGCTATCAAGCAAATCACTCTGCTGACTCGAATGAAAGCAATAGAAAGAGTTCCACAACAAGAACA
Organism: Protopterus annectens; assembly: GCF_019279795.1. Classification (NCBI taxonomy): domain Eukaryota; kingdom Metazoa; phylum Chordata; order Ceratodontiformes; family Protopteridae; genus Protopterus; species Protopterus annectens. Next base: position 745,383,324 of record NC_056751.1, on the reverse strand, counting down.
AGACCAGGGGTTTTACTCAAGACTGTTCCTTGTTCCAAGAAAAGAATCTCAATGGAGACCAATACTGGACTTGTCCGCATTAAACACATTTCTCATAGTACCAAAATTCAAAATGCTGACTCTACAGCAACTCCTTCCCATGCTGGGCAAGGGGTCGTGGCTGATTAATCTGGACCTCAAGGAGGCATACCTGCATGTCCCTATCAGACACAGCTGCAGAAGATACCTCAGATTTCTTGCAGGGCCAGAGCATTATCAATTCTCAGCATTGCCATTTGGCTTATCTACTGCGCCCAGAGTATTTACAAAATGCCTGTAATTGCTCATTGCAGGCTCCAGGGTATACAAATTTACCCGTACCTGGACGACTGCCTCATACAAGCGGACGACAAATTGATGTTGACAAAAAACCTGGATTATGTCATACGATTACTTCAAGCTCTGGGATACACAGTCAACTTCCAAAAGTCAAGACTGCAGCCATCCCAGCAAATAATCTTCTTAGGAGCCAAACTAGACACAGCCTCTCAGATGGCTTACCTGACAGAAGACAAGCAAGAGAAGTTAACTCATTACTTCAAAGGTTTAGCAAAACTCACCCAGATGACTGCAAGGAGATTCCTACAGGCCCTGGGTTACATGGCATCCTGCATTCTCCTGGTTCCATTTGCAAGACTACACATGAGAAAGCTTCAATGGTACCTAAAAAGCATTTGGTCTCAACACAGCAACAACTTGGAGACAATCATACCACTCATTCCATGCCTACAAAAGGAATTCCTATGGTGGGCCTCGGTGAGCCAGGCAAACACAGGTATGTCATTCAAAAAACCACAGATAACACAGACCATGACTACAGACGCCTCAGACCTTGGATGGGGGGCCCACATGGAAGGCAGGTGTATACAAGGACAATGGTCTCCAAAGGAAACACATCTGCATATAAACCAAAAGGAAATGCTGGCAGTAATGCATGCCATCGAGGCCTTTCAACACCAACTCCAGCAAGGCCATTTAATGATACGGACAGACAACACAACTGTGATGTGGTACATAAACAAGCAGGGGGGCACCCACTCTTACCCCCTTTGCAGACTGACAATGCAGCTTTGGGAGAAATCACTGAGCCTAAACATCCAGTTACAATCCCAGTTTGTTTCAGGAAAAGACAATGTGTTGGCGGACAGCCTAAGCAGGAATTTCACAGATCCACACGAGTGGAGGTTACATCCGAAGGCCTTCTGACAACTCACTTCGACATGGGGCAAGCCAGAAGTGGACCTATTTGCCTCTCACCTCAACCATCTTCTACCAAAATTTTGCACAAGGACATACCATCCAAAAGCTTGGAAAATAGATGCCCTCTCATTCAACTGGAACTCCCTAGCAATCTATGCATTCCCAACTCTGCCACTGATGACCTCAGTATTACTAAAGATCAAAGCAGAGAAGCCCAAGGGAATCATAATAGCTCCGGACTGGCCAAGACAACACTGGTACCCACTACTGCGGAGCATATGTCACACCAGGAGGTGGGCCCTCCCCCAGTGGCCTCTACTTTTAACTCAACACAATTTCAAAACACTGCATCCAAATCTTCAGACACTGCAGCTAACAGCCTGGGAAATCCCATAAATAACTTCAGCTTATCTCTCTCCAAGGAAGTTCAGCGGATACTAACAGAGGCTCGAAGACCATCCACCAGAAAGGTCTACTTAGCAAAGTGGAAAAGATTCAGCAATTGGAATACCAGCAAGGGACATGATGCATCATTGTTGAACATCCCACTCATCTTGGAATATTTGGCAGAAAAGAACGGCCTCTCATATTCTTCCATAAAGATACATGCATCTGCTATTTCAGCTAGATACAACACTGATCCTCCGTTTTTTTCTCTCCCCTTACTAAGGCAATTCCTCAGGGGAATCAAGAACATTAAGCCACCAAGAAAGGCCCCAGTACCAGCCTGGGACCTCAATTTTGTCTTAGAAAAACTGACTCTACCTCCATTCGAGCCAGCAGCTTCAGTTGACTTGCAATTTCTCTCATGGAAGACAGCTTTCCTGTTGGCAATTACCTCAGCAAGAAGGGTTTCGGAGCTACAGGCCCTAATGGCAATACCACTCTTTATTATTTTTCATAGAGACAGGGTTTCATTAAGGACCAACCCCACTTTTATGCCAAAGGTGGTATCTAGGGTTTCTTTAAATCAAGCCATTCATCTGCCTGCTTTCTTCCCCAATCCTGAGAATAAGGGGAAAGACTGTTGCATACCTTGGACATTCACAGACAACTTCGATACTACCTGGACAGAACCAAGGCCAGTAGGAAGTCTGAACAACTTTTTGTAGCTTACGCCCCTGCAGTCCAAGGAAAAGCAATTTCAAAACAGACTATTTCTAAATGGATTGGACATTGCATCAGATTCTGTTATTCCTTTCATGGAAAGACTGTTCCAGCTAATGTCAGACCACATTCCACCAGAGCTACAGCCACCTCTACAACATTCTTAAGGGGGTGCCTACCAAGGACATTCTAGAAGCTGCTACATGGAGCTCCGTGCATACATTCTCCAAACACTACAATCTCCCTCTATACTCCAGATCCAGAGCAGGCTTTGCTTCGGCAGTCCTGCAGGGTTTGATTGCCACACCATCCTTTTCCTAGAGCATTCCTCCTCCCCCAGCTAAGCTATGGTATTCTACCCACATGTTATGACTGCAGTTGCATTCTTGAAGGACATAGTACAGTTTTGTACCTACCATAAATGTAGATGTCCGATAGACATGCAACTGCAGTCGGATTTTCCCTCCCTCCATACCCCTCTATGCCTAGGGTCCACTCCTATCCCTGTTACTCTTAGCTGGGGATATCTGTTATGGTGTATTTGTTTTATTGCTCATTTATTTGTATTGGAACCCTGTTTTTGTCTTCCAATTTGATTACAGCCTTCCTTGGAGGGCTCCTGGCATCTGGGGCAAGAAACACTGAAGAAAATGGCGTCGGCTGATGCTTATATATTCCAGCCGCTCTGACGTCGGAGAGAAATGCGACATCAGCTGACGTCGGACCCAGACTTTGGAATCCGGCCGACCGAGGGCTGCCTGAGGCAGGACAACCCACATGTTATGACTGCAGTTGCATGTCTATCGGACATCTACATTTATGGTAGGTACAAAACTGTACTTTCCCAGGAAAACAGGGGACTGGAGGCCAATACTGGACCTCAGCAGACTCGACACCTTCGTGAAGAAGGAAAAATTCCGGATGGTCACGCTACAATCGATTCTTCCGTTTCTTCAAACGAACGATTGGATGTGCTCTATAGATCTCAAGGATGCGTACTACCACATAAAAATGGCCAGGCCATCCAGAGATCACCTTCCGGCTGGGAGCCAGTCATTTTCAGTTTCGAGCTCTGCCCTTTGGCCTCACCTTAGCCCCCAGGGTGTTTACCAAGTGCATGGCAGTAGTGGCGTCTCACCTGAGAAGACGGGGATTCCGAGTGTTTCCGTATCTGGATGACTGGCTCCTTACCGCCACCACCAAGCATCACCTAGTGCAAGCCAGGGACTATACAATCAACCTCTGTTCCAGCTTAGGAATAACAGTGAACTTCGAAAAATCTTCCTTGTCGCCCTCACAGCATATCTTATTCATAGGGGTGGAGTTAGATACTTCCGTAGCATGGATAAGACTTCCTCAGGAAAAAGTGTCAGCCCTGAGGGATCAGGTCTCTATTCTTCTTCAAAACAAAAAAGTCCCCGCAGTACAAGTCTTGAAAGTATTGGGCATGATGGCAGCTACCCTTATTTCAGTTCCCCTAGGGAGAATGCACATGAGGATCCACCAGTGGCTCCTCTTTGCTCAGTGGTCATTCCAACGGTTACCTTTGTCACACAGAATCTAAATCACGGAAACTTGCAAGCAGGACCTCCTTTGGTGGATAAACAATCAGGAACTGACGATGGGGCGTCGGTTTACACTCCCTGCCCCTGTAGCCACAATAACCACGGACGCTTCCCTGATAGGGTAGGGGGGACTTTTTCAGGGGAGAACAGTCCAAGGAGAGTGGTCGAAAATAGAGTACAACCTGCACATCAATGTCCTGGAGCTACTGAATACTAAAAACAACTGCTAACGCCACACTAGACCATCCTATAGCAGCTACACTAGTAGGAATCCCCAAAATCCACAAAAACGTGGATGATCCCCCTTTCAGACCAATTGTCTCAGGTGGCCGATCTAAAACATTTCCATTGGGAGTAGCCATTGACAATATGTTAAAACATGTTTGTGGAAAAATTTCCCACTTAGCAAAAGATTCCTGGTATTTTTTGTCCCATTTTCCTATAAACAGCTTTAAGAATGACATTTTATTTGTCACTATAGATGTCGTAGACCTTTTTTCATGTATACCAAAAGGTGAGGGGTTAGAAGCATTTGCTAGAAGTATTAACAAATATGCTGACCTTGATTGGGATAAGACCTGTCTAATTATTGAAATGATGAGTATAGTGTTAGATCACAACTATATTTATTATGAAGGTGAAATATTTAGACAAACTAAAGGGGGTAGCAATGGGTGCTGCATGTGCCCCTATTTTTGCCAATATGGTAATGTTAGACTGGGAAGAATCTGTTATCTTCCCAAGTGATTTTTATAGTTATATAAAATATTATATACGTTACCTAGATGACATCTATATTTTATGGGATGCCAATGTATAGATTCTTATGGAATTTATTGATTACTTGTATTCTAGCAGTAGTTTTCTTAAATTTACATATGCACAGAGTCAAGATGGACTTGCATATCTTGACACATATGTATTCAAAGAAAATTCTCATTTTTCTTCTAAAATACACAGGAAGACTACATTTTCCAACAGTTATCTAGAATATTCAAGCAATCATCCCAAGTCTCTTGTGAGGAATATTTACAAGGGGCAATTAATTAGAGCTCTTAGAATGACATCTGGCTATTCTGATATGATAGCAGAGGTAGTGTATATCACTTCATTATTTAGGGAAAGGGGTTATGACACTAGTATGATGCATAATATAAGTAGTCAAGTGGTTAAAGGATGGGAAACTAGATACACTCCATTGTTAGGTTTGGAATTTAATAATTCACATAACACTAATTTTGCCATTATTAAACCTTTGTCTACGGATTTTTTATAGATCTTGCATTTTAGAATACGGACCATTTTCTTATAGAGTTAAAGAAATTTTAAATAGAAATTGGAACATTATATTAGCTGATACACAAATAGCGAACATATTGGGGCATCGACCCTATTTTGTCAGCAAAGTGGGTCCTAATATTAAGAGATTGTTAGAAAATCCTTCCACACAAAAATGTATTATTCATAACCACACACAAAAATGTGGTAGTTGAAACTGATGTTTTGCTATCAATAGCAGTGCAGGTATTAGGTTGGACAATGTGACTCGATCTTTTATTAGATATAAATCAGGCAACTGTAAAACCAAATTTGTTATATGTATTGCCTTATGCACAGTTTGTTCAGCATTCTATATTGGAAAGACCGAGAGAGCTGAACAAACAAATTTATGGTCATTTTTATTCTATTAAAAAGAGCGATGAGAAAAACGCTCTTTACATGCATATCAAACAATATGGGGCTGACCATCGATTTACGTTTGCAATAATTTATATAGTCAAACCTGACCCTAGGGGGGTGACCAGAAGAGCCACTTATCATTCAGAGAAATGTGGTGGCAAATATATACTGATGCTGTATCCGCCCCAGGTTTGAATGATAGTATAACTATCAAACCATTACTATGTAGATTGAGTTATTAACTTCTATGTTTTATGCTTCTAATTTATTGCATTCTTTGTGTAGAAAAATGTTTAATGATAATTATTAATTCATTATTAATAATAATATTAATTAGATTATTTATTTTAATATATTTTTTAATATGTTTAGATATTTATGTTAACATAACTAAGTTTCAAGTGTATTAATTACAAAGCACCAAATGAGTATGTATAGCTTTAAATACTTTTGATTTTTTGGCGCCAAAAATTTTATATATATGGTTAGGAATCCAGTATGGCTCTTAGTTCTGATGAAGCCTGTATTACTCACGGGTGAAAGCGCTCAACCAGTTTTGTGTTTTATATCCAGTTTTGTGTTTTGTATTGTATGACATTATATTAAATCTGTGGATTTTTACCAGACGCTGCTTGCATGAGTTATTTTGGAACTTTTTCTGGCTTCTCAAGTCTACATAGCATGGCGTTAGCAGTTGTTTTTCGTATTCAGTGGTTCCTTGGTTCAGCCAACGCCATTTGTGGTTACTTCGTTTGTTAATGTCCTGGAGCTGAGAACAGTGTTCTTGGCATTGCAACACTTTCACGACTCCTTACGTCTGGGAACAGTGGCAATTCAGACGGACAATATGTCAGTAGTCTGGTACATAAACAAACAGGGAGGAACCAGGTCTTAACCCTTATGCAGAGAGGCAGAAGCTACTTCGCCCTACTTCCCCCTCCGTGGGGTGCCCCCAGGGACGCACTGGTACACGATTGGCCCCCGGGTCTCCTCTATGCCTTCCCTCCTATTCCATTAATTCCCAAATTTCTACAGAAAGCCAAAGGTCTGGGAAGGACGATCATCTTGATAGCACCATTTTGGCCACGACAGATCTGGTTTCCCTTTCTTCAAGCTCACCAGATGGCGGAACCTTGGACTCTGGACCCAGTGCCAGACCTGCTGATCCACTCGTCAGGAGTTCCTCACCCATCTCTTCAGTCCCTCAAACTGACAGCTTGGCTGCTCCAATTCCCAACCTAGCCAGGTCAGACCTTTTATCCCTGGCAGTGCAGCACATGTTAGTTTCTTCCCACAAAGCTTCCACAAGAAAACTGTATAGGAGCAAGTGGAAACGTTTTGCGTGTTGGCCTCCAGACAGGGTATAGATCCTTTAGTGGCCCCTGTTCACAAAATTTTAGAATTCCTCCCCACACTCTTTCATCAAGGGTCCTCAATGTCCACGATAAGAGTTCAACTAGCTGCCATATCAAATTTTCATGTGGGTGGAGGGGGAGCTGCAGTTATGTCCCACAGACTTTGTAGAGCATTTATGAAGGGTACATTCCATCTCAGGCCACCCATACGAAGCCTGGTATTTCCCTGGAATTTGAATCT